>NC_047529.1:112701370-112908870 GCF_012275295.1 Melopsittacus undulatus | reverse complement strand
CCCGGCCATAAAGCAGCCAGAGATAAGGATTTAAGGTACGATATGATACAATTAGACATTCACCTCCTATTTATTTCACTCCATTTCAGTATTTAACCTACTTAAAAGTTGCAAGCTTTTTATTAAAAATGCTAGTGTGACACATACTTATACGCAGCCAACAAAAACAAGAAAAGACTCTCATAAATTAGATTTCCATGAATGAAAAGGGTAAACAGGAGATGCTCCTGCAAACCTCTTCTAGGCGTGCAGAGATAAAGGATGGTTCTACCACACAAAATAATCAGATACAAAAATAGCTGTTCAGAAACAGCACACCTAAGGAGTACTTTAATCAAACATTTAGGTTACCTGCCAAAAGGACCATGATCTCTTCAAAATGCAATGCGGATTAAAGTGTTATCTAACACAAGCAGAAAACTAACCTTGGAGTGGAAGTTCGAAATGTGTTCATCATAATTTTCATGTCTTTGGATAGAGAAACCAGCTTTTTCAGCTAGATTGCAAAACTGGTTTAAAGTATTCCCTCGGAGTGGAGCAAATACCATTGCTTTTCCCTGGAACATTAAAAAGAGAATTTATACATATTTAAAACTGGAAGGGAACCAGATATAACACACACCTGACTAAGCTTTCAATAAACTCATGCTAGAAAAGTAAATTGTTCTCTTGGTTAAACACTAAAATGGGGTAATATGAATAATTGTTCAAAATATGCAAGATTTCTGTAATTAAACAATTGCAAAATAGAAAGTAATAAATAAATATTTTCTTTAGAAAACTGCCAACTGCCAGACATCTGCTCCTTTTCATATCATAATGATGGCTATGAATTACCAAAATAAAACCCAGAAAAAGCATACAAAACATACACTCAATGCAAAATCCATTTGTTAGCTCACGACCATGCAAAGACTAAATACTGATCTCCTTTTTTCACTCTCCCACATAGAAGAGTACCCCCCATTTGCTATCAGTGGAATTACAGCAGTGTAAAACAAGGCAAAATGGGAAGCAATTCAGACCTAATAACTGATTTTTTGAAGGTATTTTAAACTACCTGAGCAGCCAACAAAATTTGACCTGAAATTGGTAAATTGCATTTAAAGGACTTAATGCTCTTGCATAGTAATTCTGGATCTTTCAAGACAATCAGGCCATTTAGGATGCCCAGGCAATACATTATGGTCCATTTGCTAATTTTTTGTTCATCCTTCTGTATTTAAGAAAACAGAAATGACTGTACCTTGAAATGACAGATTTTAGTCATTCTGTGCAAAGTCCTAGCCCCAAACCTAACCTACTTGACATAACATCTCTTGAAATCTTACTTGCAAAATTAATTCTAATTGGCTGAATACTGTGTTCTGTCACATGGAGTGGAAATTGGTTGAAGAGCTGTAAACAAAGGTTAATATCAACCAACAGCATATTACACCGAGCGGAGCCACAAAGTTTACTGTGAGTTCTTGCATTTAACTCCTATATTAATGAGAGCTAAGACTAATTTGTGAGGTGCTGTAATCAACTGAAGAGACAAAAAAGATGATTTCAGGGACCTGAAGGAGTTATACAATGATTAGATGCTGTAGAAGAATATTTGGCTTGAGAAAATGAAATCTTGTATACCACAGGAAAAACTGACCAGAAGAGATCATTTCAACAGCAACTCTGGAAAGTTACACTGCTGACACAGATACTTAGTGAGGAGGAGAGGGTACAAATCTGTGTTACAGCTCATGTACACATAGAATCATAGAATAGTTAGGGTTGGAAAGGACCTTAGGATCATCTAGTTCCAACCCCCCTGCCATGCACAGGGACACCTCACACTATGCTGAGACAACATGCAGTGAGGCAGCAATAAAAACTCTACATTGGTATCTACGCTACTAATGTGTACTTCAAAGACCCCAATCATTAGTACCACAGCACTGTACTTATTCTCACAATGCCTCTGTGAGGAAGGAAAACACTGTTATCCTCATCTTTCTCATGGGAAATGTAAGCACAAAGGAGACAAAGAGCAATATCCAAAGCAACTCACTTCTGTTGATTTGTGTAGCTGTAACTTTAATTCTGTGGCTAAATATGAGGTGCAAAGGGGTGTAAACTCCCACCCAAGGCACTGGAATTGCTTATGTAAATGTTAGGTCCGAATATAGGCTCAGCTCAGGATGAAAAACATTAAACACAGGAAATTCACAATCAGTTCCCTCACATCCTTGGCATGCTTTAATGTCATCAGAAAGTAGTGGGCAGCAAAGGAAGCCTTCAGCTGAGGATCCTCCTCCTCCTGCTGCCACCTCACACTCCCCAGAATGCTGTTCTGCAGAGACCTTTCCTGGTATGAGAAGGATGAGACCCCCCTCTGGAGACCCTCATCTTCATGGGCAGCTTCACAGAGAGGTCACTGTAAAGGGAAATGTGTTCTCTACCCAGGCCTTACTGACCACACAATTCACACGGGGACTTCAGGAATGGCTAAACCTTGTGAACAGAGATTGCTGGAGGCTGCACGTCCTACAGTGGTCACTGATCCAACAGCTTCAATGCTCATACAACAGTACCCCCTTACAGATTTCCATTTGCAGGCAGCAGACCATGTGGTCATTCATTCTCATAAACTCTGTAGATGACTTCAGATTTAGGAATACAGTAAAATAGAAATAAACATAATATGAAATATCTCTTTAAACCAGGCTGAAAATCTTGAAATAACTTCAAAAAAGGGGAATGGACTTTTATGGAAAACATCACACAATTACTTTTGGCCAGCTCCGTAGTTGGTGTAAAAACCCATTCACCTATTGAATTTAGTGTGCATCTAAAACACCCGAGCATCTTGCCTTTGCTCATAAAACCTCCAAAATCTTGATTTAATACTACAATAATCTCATCAAAACTGGCAGGCAATGTGGAGATACTGTTGTCAGTTCTGGTCAGTCATATTCTGGGTTTAAAGCACTTTCTTGTCAACTGCCTGATCTCTGTAATTCTGTTACTTGTCCTGGGGCTCCATTCACATTTCTGGTTTTAAACTGAGTTTCATTTCTTGGTTGTTATACAATAAACTAGATCAGTGGCCTGGATCTGCACTTGATGGTCTATCCCAGGTTCATTTGATTTGAATGCAAAAGTGCCTCCCACATTAGGATGATGTTTAAAGTTCAAAATAGCCTTTTGTCAGCCAGGAAAATACTTGTGAACAAAACACACAAGAAAATGTCAGCTGCAATAGTTTGAAGTGTCACTAAAATGCTTCAGTAAAATCATGTGACACGTTGGACATGACTATGACTAAGTTTACTCATGAATCACTATTAAATTCAGCCTTATTTGCTGGTACTGATTATGACTCAATAGCATCGCATTGACTTCACTGGGATAGGCCACAGAAGAATCAAAGACTTCATTAAAAATGTTTCTAAATAGGAAAATACACAAGCAACTGCTTACTCTGAGATTGAAATGACAAGTACATTTTAACTATAGAAAAAAACCTAAACGTTGGCAAGTCAAGTAGCACACTTATAAGAGGAATAAAATACATACATTGAAGATAAGTTTTTTTGGTGTATGATTTCAGTGCCTAATTCTTGGAATCAGTTTACAGGTGGCATTTGCACTTACAACAAATTCAGACAGAAACTGCAGCCCCCAATAACTCTGCAAGCTGTTTATTTCTGCTTGGGGGAATTTCTGGTCCCCTCTTCCTGTGCCAATACAACTGTTCATGCAGCCATACTATGAAGTCTTGTAGAAGAGTGAACTTAATCAAAGTAGTTTATGACTTAGATTGGGCATAAAGTAATGCTCATAAACTATTCTTAATTATTGCAACTGGCAAATGAAATCACTATTAATTTATTCTTCCCTTAAAGGCCAAAGTATAGGGCCATTTAGTAAAGTTCCCTCTGATGTTAACCTGAGATTTATACAGGTTAACTAGAACAATAAAAATAACTACCTTATACTTGTGGTTGCATCTTCTCTTGGAATCTCAGTTAAGTATATGCTTATATTTGGGTCTTTCAAACCATGAAAGCATATGCTTGAAGGCATCTCTGTTCAACATGTCCTTTTTGGACAAGGGAGCTCCTTTAAGGTGTCTGGGTCCATATTCCCAGCTTCCACTTCAAGTAATAGTTCGCTGCCCTCTAAGTTATGAATTACAGTAATTTGAAAGACCATGCCAAGACTGGATATCCATCCATATAACCATCCAGAAAGAGCATTAGGCAAATTACTTTAGTTATAAAACAGTTTGGACAGTGGTCCAAAACTTTGCAACTGGCAAGGAGCAACAATTTCCCAGGCTACCACTGCTGATAAGAAGTCATAGCCTAAAATGTATAGCAAGTAACACAGGTTATGCTATTAATCACAATAATCAGAAACAACCCACACTAGGAGGACAGGTGACAAAAAGCCATCTCCCTCTATTCCATCTACATTCAGAAAGGACTGTAGTTCATCTGCTCTGAAAACAAAGGCTTGCTCTGAATCTGAATTAGCTGACTGGAGTTAAAAAGCAACAAATTCAGGTCAGTTTTCATTTAAAATCAGGTTCTCAATTCCTAAGGTGTCTATAGATGGGAACTTGAGCTGCAAACACTAAAGATTCAAGCTGCCTTATTGCCATTGTTTTTTAAATCAAATTCTCTGGTTGGGCTAATCAGCCCAGGTAAAGAATGTATGTGTGTGTGCATATAAAAATGTATGTGTGTACTCACGGTTTTGGCAATACAGACCACCAGACCATGAGTAGGTATAAGCAGGAGACAAAGCAATCAAGAACTATTCTTTCAGTCTAGAGGCTCTAAGCCAGGTCAGTCACCAGAGCATCTCTTGTACACTTTTCTTCCTGACACTGCTACTCCCCCAGTATCCCTTCATAGAATCTTAGCACCACCTAGGTTGGAAAAGACCTTTAAGATCATCAAGTCCAACTGTCACCCCAGGACTGACAAGTGAGGCCAGTACAGTGGCGTATGGGGCTACCTGAAGAACCAGGTATGGACATTGATCTGGGTTGAAAAAGAAAGTACTTTTGACATTTTTTTTTAACTGGAATCATCTTTGATTATCTTTCATCCCCAGAATTATTGCACCCTGACAAGACGATATATTATGGAAGTCAGAATGCATCACACTGAGCAGGAGCTGCTTAACCTCCCTTTGCTGCCAATAAAAGAAATGTGTGGGTAACCTTTTCCTTAGTGGCTACATTTCTCCTGTCTTCCTGGCAGCCTTGCCCCACCGCTCATTAAAATAATTCAGTCTTAAGTAACTTGCCTTAGGTCACTCAGGAAAGTCTGTGATAGAACCAAGAATAGAAACCTGATCACTCTTAGCAAAGAATGGGATTACTTACATGGCTAAAACGACTCAGTTTCTTAAGCCTTTGCACGTTTGAGTCTTCTGTTCCTTTTACAGAGAAAATCTCTTGTACAAAATTACAATACACTTTTAAAATGAAGTTTGGAGAATGCTTTGCTAGCATGAAATACTTTTGTTCTGATATGTAAAGTTTACCTTAACAGAAGATTTTTATGTTAAGCATTAAAGGTAAAATTCCTATTTCAAATTCCTACCTATAGCAATTACTTCACATGTTTTCTCCTATTTTGATATCTTCTTTTTAACTGTTTTTTTTCAGAGTCAACATTATTTGTTGGGTATAAGCATATGCATATGACAGCATTTTTTTTCCCTGTAGGTCTCAATTTAACAGTTTAATAGATTGAAATCAGTAAAATATTTCTCTAATGACATTCCTGTAGAACATGCAAGCATTTTATGAAAAGCTTAATTTTATTATATTCCAAGGCATAAAAACATGTAAACACAGGGCTTAATAGAGAAAAGTTTTAGTCTACAATCTATGCATAAGGGTTTTGCTCATTTTATACAAACAGAAATGAAAAGAAGAAATAGTCTTTCATAATAAATAAATACACAATGACAAAGGTTACAATTGAAGGGATTACAAATGACAGAAGCCAACATAAAAACTTTCAATATCGTACTTTTACTTTAATACGAAGACATTATTATCAAAGGAAACTACTTGAGAAACGCTTTGATAAAAATAATCTGACGCTATCTTTGAAGCGGTTTCATTTATTTTACTACCCACTGTGTTCCTTATCAGAAGGCCAAGTATAAGAAGTTTCCTAGTTTATGATTAGGAAAGAATCTGATAGATTAGAAGACTCAATTGAAGTTGGACATAATAAGTATTAAAGTATTACATGACATTAATCCTGCCATTCCATTACTCTCTCAATCATTGTGCACAGACTAATTATTCTGAAGCCAGTGTTCAGGAGAAAATAGAAACATACTTACACTGGGCTGGAGTAATCTCTTTATTGCATCAACAAGGCTAGCTCTGTACTGGTCCAGAAAGAGACTGACATTGAGAAGAGAAGAGAATCCAGATTAAAATGGGTTTTCAATACTAATGATACTAATGCAGATAAGTACAAGGCTAATTACATATGTTTACACAATGCTGTAAAAGAGAAACTGTGATCTACATTTCTGCCCAGTTCAGGTACTTCTAAATATTATGAAATACATGAACCAACTATAATCTAAACCAAAGCTAAAACATCTTCATGAACAGATATTTATAGCTGAAAATCCCAGACCACATATGCTAGCTACGAAAAATACTACCATAGCAGAAATCAGGATCAATAGACAAAGTTAACATTTTACATGTTTTTTTTCTTAATACAAGATGGGGGTGTGGAGGTTTTTTAAGTGTTTTCTATTGCATTTCAGGTGTTACTATTAAGAGTATTTTTTCCTTTTAACTTCACAGTTGTGGCATTAATTGTTAACTATTATGTTAACATATTAACTATTTGTTCTTTTTATAAGTCTATCTATCACTGTAAAGACTGACAAGGCCCTACCTCCTCTCTCCCTCAAACACTGTTGTCCTCTCAAAAGTGAAATCCTTCATCACCAGCATGGGTCTCACAAGGACAGCAGCAGAGCCAATTTTCCCATGTGATGTTGCCAACATGCTCAGCCCTATTTTGGTGTGATTACCTCATGATTTGAGGGGATAATTCATTCTTCATGCCCCTCAGTACCTTAATGTATATACTAATAGTGGCAACCGGGGTGCCAATCACTCTTGACTAGATATTTGTGGACATGTAGTTACTGTGGATGAGAGTGCATTTACAATGGTTAGTGAACAACCATCGGATAGCAACTGATGCCTTTCAGTCCTTACTACCATGAGCTACATTTATATTGGCAATTCAGATGAGAAACTCTGTCAAGCAGGCCACAAATTATGTGATATTTTTTCCTTCATCATTTTTCATGCTTTCTCTGCAATGAAACTGCTTCCCAGCCTGTGCCAAGCTTGAGAGCCACACTACATGGCATTTTGTCCATTCTTCGTGATACTTCCCTTTCCTTTATTCTTAAACATCTCTTTCTGCAGAGATGTGGGTAATTTTTTTTCCCCAGGTTTGAAATTTCTTAAAGAATATAAAGAATATATGAAAACAGCTAAGAGAAAAAAGTGGTCTGCCAATCACATGCCAGTCACTGAGAACAGAATGTGGGATATTTAGGAACGCATACTCCATAGCTACCAAGGAGAATACAATATTACATATAATAGGGTCAAGCAGCTATGAGAGAGCCTATCAGAAAACTTGGCAGTGACCAAATCTCATCAGTAAAATCTGTCAGAACCTCATATTCTTGAGAAGATGCAGTAGGCTGGGTACTTTTCTTAAAGAACATTTCATATAAAAGTAATACCTTTCGAATTTCTTCTCAAGATACTGAAGTACTAGCTAACAATCTCTCTGATAACCTGCCCATAGGAAAATACAAACTTTAGCAATTGGTATGAAGGCTGCCCCTCAGCCTTGATTAATTTTACTTGTTTGAATTTCATTCCTTGAAACAGCAAGCGATAGGTCTAATACCTCCTGGGAGTTTTAATGACATTCACCTCAGGTAGATCCCTATTCAGATAGATAGCATAAGACACCACTTCACCATGAACTTAGCCCCCTGCAGAAGAGGTGGAATACAGTGCATGAGTCGTCTCCCAAAAGAATCACTAGGAATTATTAATTTACTTTAACATAAAATATTGCAAACATGCACACATTTAGGAGTGCCTGAGATCCTGTATAGACAGAAGTACACTGAAAATGAAAAATGCATCTATGATATTTTTTATTTCTGAAAGCAGTGTAGTGAAAACATGATTTCGGGGCAGCTTACCAGAGCTAAATTCCTTTTTAATGGAGCTGCATACCATTCTCTCCTTTTACAATGAGATAGGAGCACAACTGCTGCCACCAATCTTGTTCCTTTACAATGAGGGAACTACAGGCCTTTGTTCAGCAGAAACGGAGTGTCTGAGAAGTTCAAATGGTTACATGACCTGCTACATTAGACAACTTCAATAATACCTTTTCTGTCCATCCAACCCCAATTGAAATTTTGGTGGTATGGGAGGTTAACTCTTAGCCCTTTCAGCTTAGGAAATCCAGACAACCTGGGACGGTTGCCCTGGGTCTCCTCCCAAATTGTCCCTGCCATCCGAAAAGCCTGAACCTGGAAACAGGACCTACTTAAATTAAAATAGCCTCCAATATTGTGATTTTTAGTCTGTTGGTCTGTGAGCCACATACTGTGACCAGAGGGAGCAGAGAAGGCTGGAAGCAATGTTAATACAAAACAGTGACTCCAGGGAGTATCTCCATCCTTCCTCTAAGTCAAAGGATACCTTGGATGAGGAAAATCTTTAAGAAGTTGTCAGATAATCTGTGCTACAGACAGGACCAGCACAGGATTTGGACCATGCAAGGAGATTTAGTCACACAATTTCTCTTAGCAATAGAATTTGTATGACTAAATACTACCAGAGCACACTGAAAATGTACCCAAGAGAAACCCTTAAAGCTCACACCAGCTTAGTGAAGTTAAATAATGTAGTGTTCTAAATCATTTACACTCAGTTCTCGCACCTCAGTTCAAATTTGGCTTAGCTCGCCATTACTTTAGTGGTAATGTCTCATGTTTATGTAGTAAGGACACTGTGAAAGCAGTAGCTCAGGAGAGGAATAGCAAGGTTTTCTTGGGTCAGAAGGAAATGTGGATCACAGAGGCAAGAACACAGCTGAGGATTCAGACCTTGTTTTAGGCAGTGCTCTTAACCTGCGAAATATGAATGAACAGGCAGGCAGTGATTTCAGATTACTATTAAAACCAAAATGAAAGTTTATATAAAAACTGTACAGAAGTAAGAGTCAGCCCCAAGCAAACAAATTAAAATAAACCAAACCAAGTAGATTCTCAGTTTGCTTCATGCTGATACCCTTTCACCTTGTCCCTCGCAGTAAGGGGCAGATACTTCATAGGCTATGATGTGAACTTATCTTTTTGCATATTTTGCAACTGGTAAAAGAGCTTAGTTTACAGGTGTACTTCAGACATGATTACATTTATACATTGTGCCTACTGAATACAGCCATTTATCTTTTTGTTCGCCTTCAACTGACAAAGACTGAAAAAAACCTTGCTTCCATGTCGTCAGATTCCAATGTACTTGAAAGTGCGTGCAAGAAATCAGGCTTAACATGAGTAATAAATTTAAACTGAAGAAGGACAGAGATCTGATTATGTTCCTGCAAAAAACACTCCTTATATTAAAAGAAATGCACTAACCAAGATGAAATTGACAGGTTTTAAGCTATTTAAAGAATACTTTCAGTTCAGCTCTACATTCCTGGTGAATCCACGATTCCCCATTACTTCAGCAAAAAAATCTCAGTAGGGAAAGTAATGTGGTATAGTCCCCCCTGGTCTCTGTTGTGCAAATACTTCTGTGTGTGTGCCAAACTTTAAGAATACAATCAGTCTAAGTAAAATGGGATATCATGCATTTCCAAAACGATATGGGGATCTAGACCTTACACTGTCTCTACATTAAAGTTACCTGTGAAAATGTTTTCCGCAGGAATGTGAAAAACAAAGGTTTTTCTATTGGCTCAGTCCTACTGGCCTTCAAGCTCCCTGGATTAAAAATTTCAGCAACATTTTTTGTAATAAAGAAAAGGATATATGCTTTCTTTTAAATAATCAGAAATCTGAGGTTCTCAAGAGCTTTGGAAGAGTCCTGTTTGTGGCCAGTCCAATACAGGCACATGTTATTTATCCTCCTCTATTCACACTCACAATTCCAGCACCTGCATGACTTTATATCCACAAGTGTAGGGCAAACGAAAGTCTAAAATCCTAGCAGCCCTTACCTGGCCTTAAAATTGCCCCTCAAAAACATGAGGTTGGCAGATACACTTTAAAGTTCCATTATTTCAGTGGGTTTTTTCCCAGTGTGTCCTTCTTCCAGGTGTAGCCTCACCAAGATGATTTTTTTTTCTCTTATTTTTATCTCATTGTTGACATTTTACAAGTTATTTCGGAACTGCTGAACCATGAAACTGTTTTTATTGTCAAACTCCTGAATGGTTAAATAATGACTAGCTTTCACAGTTTGCCTCTTATTTATTTTATAATCTAGTTGAGCTGCTAAATTTAGCTGTTAACTAATAGACTGTCTGTTCTGGGAAATAACTTATTTTCCACTCCTGCACACAAGCTTTAGGAAAGTCTGACTGTAAATATATGAATATAAACATATCGCTGCTAGTTGTAATCATGTACATTTTTACTTGAACCTCCATGTGGATTTGGAATATGTTTATGAATAGAGCTTGTTTTCATGTAAATGGGATCAAGCAGTACCACTGGTTAGCTATTCAGAGAATCAGACAATATCACCCTTGCTGGAAATACTTCAATAAAAATTTATCCATGTACCTAATATTTGAACTCAGATTTTTTTGCTTTCTAGTTCTCTGTTCTAATCTCAGATTTTATTGACTGACAATGAGTTATATGATGGTGTTAAACTGAATGCAATCTATTCTATCTGGTTTTATCACTGCATACTTCAGGTTTCAGCTGAGGAGCTATAAGAAAAGAGAGATTTTTTTTCCCCTTTTCAATAGCAGCCCAAAAATTTCAGAAAGTAAAAATCCTGCCAACAGTTCTCAAACCAATTCTGTATCTCAGAAGAGAAATACATGAAAATGCAAAGAAGATTCAAATTCGATAAAGCATGGAACATTTGCTCCCTCCCCCCCCCCCCCCCCCCCCCCCAGCCTTTTCATGTATCAGAAACCCCAGTGTCCATAATTAAAAGAATGCTTTCTAAAAGAAACAAACAATGAAGGGATTTTCATGCTTATTAAACTATATATATGGGCACTTGGCAGTAAGAAAATAGGGACAATTTGTGATGCACTTTAAACTAACCTGCACATTTTTATTTATTTTTTAGAAATCTATAAATATTTATACACTTACCTGCATCCTAAGTGCTTCAAAATAAATGTACAAAACACAGGGATTGAAAATGCATTATGTATTTTACCTGTCATGTTTGATTCTTTGTTTCCTAAAGAAACTACACTATTTCCAAACAGGCTGAGAGGAGTATTAGGCAGCAATATTACTGAGAAAACCCCAACTTAAGTCTTGTTCCACTCTGCTGTACTCCCAGCACAAATAGGATGACATGGTGTGAGTATCAAGAACACAAGAGATGGCACAGCCAGGTTGTTTTGATATTTGTGTGAAGAACAAATTTAACTCTAAATCTCTTGGCAAGACCTTGCTTCACCCACATAATCTGGAGAACATCCATATGTGAGCCTTGTCTAAGCCTCCGAGAAGACTGCTGCCCTCCTGCTCATGTCCGCCAGCACTCTGATCTGACTTTCATACTTAATCTGATCTAATCCTGTCCAGCATTAACTTCATCTGTGCAATGAAACCTGGAGTATCCATTCTAATATTTGGTGAGGAAGGCATTTACTAAATTACTTGCTGAAATCATATGGTGTTGTTTAGCTCCTTATTTTAATCAGATGATGCATCTCTGGGGCACATTATCAGCGATTAGTTAGAAACCCTTCTCTGCCCTTTTTGGAAACAAAGAACTTTTCTGAAATCAAATGCTAAGAGAAACGAAGCACTGTTGCATTCTGTCAACAAACAGGTATTAGAAAAGGAAAAAAAACAGATGACTAAACACACCTTCTCCTGTGTTATACAAAACCAGCAACTTTCCTGAAATCTGAATTGTTCACTTAAATAGCAAAATATCAAAGGAAAAAAAAAAGCTTTAGAGGAATATTTTATCAGAAGCCACTTAAAAAGCACATTGTTTAAAAAGACAATATACAGCTTCGTATTTCCTTTGCCTTTTTCCTTTAACTGTTTCTTAGTAAGGTACAGAAATCTGCTGAACTGAGCTGTGCGAGGAAGTCTCTGTTTTTGTCAGGGATTAGTTTCTCACAACAGTTATGTGGAAGAAAATATAAACAGCTTTTACTGGTTTGGACATTTAATGGGTCAGGAGCAAATGTCCATGAAGGAGAGACAGACTCATTTAAAAATATCGACTCTTTTAAATAAAATTTGCAGATCTCTTTTTACACTGTCTCTATAGCACAAATGATTAATAATGCATCCTTTTTAAAGTCCGCATGCAGCAAACACAGCACAGCACAATCTGCAAATCCAGTATCAAAAAAGGGCTGTGTCAATAATCAAATCCATGTGCATAAATCATTACAATACAGCATATTGTAACATGGATCTATCCACCTTTTCATAAATTAAGTGCTGTACTCTTATTTTCTTTTATTAAGAATTCTCTTACAATTACCATGTGCCTGTGCAAATAGTATGAAGCCTATGTCTACAAATATTGCTGTCAAATTTATTTAAGAAATAGAACATGATAGGGAGAAAAAAGGGTTATGAAAATCTTTTTTTTCCCCTCGGAAAGATTTTCCAGGGAGCAAAAAACATATCCCCTTATATCAATAGTCAGATCTTTCCTAAGAAGTAAGCTAATTGAGCTGTTTGTGTTGATAAACTCCCTTTTCTCCAGACTGTTCCTCACTGAGCCATAATTATTTGCAATTTGCCTAAGTCGTCCATTTACTGATACGTCAAGCATGAAACAGAGGCAATTCCAGAAAATGGAAATGCTTCTCAAAATCAATCTTTGGGAAATAATGTGGTAGAAGTTACTGTGTGATAGAAGACTACCTTATAACTGTCACATGGAGATGAATATTAATTTGTTGAGGTTAAGGTGGCTTTGTGCTTCATTTGTTGACTTTGCTTAGCCATCAGCAAGCAGCACAGTACAATTACTCCAGCAAAGCTATTTTTCTAACATGAGTTTTATGATTTTTATGTACTTACCAGTCAGCACACATAACAATGTCAAAATGTCCTTCCAGTTGAGAGACATCTGTCTCATTATCCCATCGCAAAATGCTAGAGGAAAAAAAAAAGATTAAAAAAAAAGGAAAAGAAAAAAGGACATTTTTCATCTTGAGATTTTTACAGTATTAATATTATTCTTATGTGACACAAGTGTTTTAAAAAGTACATGCTCGTTACTTTCAAAGAGGAAGGCAAAAATATTATTCTGTACATTTCTAAGGTTTTAAATTTTAAAGCTAAAGAGCTGTTCTTTATTATAGCAGAAAGGCAATCCACAGTGTCTGATGAGTGAATCACCAACAGACAGTTGTGAATTAGTGACACATGTATGGCTTCAGATTTTTACCCCTTAACACCAGTGCACGAGGGAGCGAAGTCAAAGTCTCGACAACCTGAATGAAACACAAATTTACAGAATAGATGTGAATTCATGGATCTCTGTTGCATCTGGCAGGCAAGTCAGTTGTGTTTCTCATTGATGAAGTGAGCATTCACTTGGGCTGGAGGGAGGGGGGAGAGGGTGAAAAAATGCCAAGCTTAACTTCAGTGCCAGCTATGTTGCCTCAAGCAAGCTTAAAAATACAGCAGTGCTGACTCTGTCAACACCTATTCTCTCATAGGTGGTAAGTTATTTAATTCTTAGGTACCAAATTGTAGGCAAAAATGCACATACGCACAAAGTTCTTTGTTTATAAATGCTGCTGATTTACATAGCTGGCACGAAGAATTTCAGTACTTTGCTACCATTTAAAAACCAGTAACTAGTACTGGAACTTGTACATACTTAAAATATTATTATTATATGAAGATTTAAAGCTGCATTTCGATATTTAGGATATTATAAAAAAAAAGAAAGAAAGAAAAGAATCTGTCCTTCTTTTTCATTTCCTGGTTATTTATAATAGAAAGTAGATAAATATTTATGGGAAAAGTACTTGTGGGGGAAGGGTCTAATCTGATCTTGTCAGGTTGTGCATGCTTATCTCAGTTTTGTATGAGTCTTGACCAAACAGACCCTTTAGTCTTCCTGCAGCTATAATCTACTTCTGGTTAAAAGCCATCTCCATTCACACCCTACTCCTAATATTTAACTGAGGATCAGTTATAATGTGTTCATTCAGAAATGTTCCCTAAGTATACAGGAAAACAGGAAATTTTATACAGAGACTATACCATGTGCAAAAGAGGCTTGAATATGCAGATAGACATAGTTATGGTACCACAATATATGTTTACATGTGCACAGACATGAAATTTGAGAGAGAATGCTCTTAAAACATGGAAATTATGAAAGGAGAGGCCCAGTTAAGTTGGGAAAGCTTCGATTATGTGGGGTTCAGTATTACCGAACAGATCAGGACTCATTAGCCCATTTGCCCTCCTGGAATTTACTGACACAATCCAAAGAGAGAAAGGAGTAGATTAATTTAATTTTTCCCCCTCAAATTGAAAGTAATCCAGATTTTAGAAGCCTAGGTAGCTTTGCATACTGGCACGCAGCAGGCATCTAGTAGTGGAAAGTGACAAAGGAGAGTTCTCACTCTCGGCTGCTGACTGCCTGCTGGCTACCAGCAGCTTTTTCAACCCTGTTTCCGTGGAAACTTAGGTTAGAATGGTGAAAATTAGGTAAAGGTAAGTTTTGTGGGTTTAAAGCATGCACTCTTTAATACTTTAAGAATCCTGAAGCAGAACTGGAAATTGGTAGATGAACTGTGAGCCTTAAATGGCCACCTTTGGTTCTCATTGCTACAGAAACAGAGATCTGATCAGTACCACTATAGGGATTTGAATTATGATTTTTTTAACCCATATATTTACTATACTTCACACACGCAGTTTGGAAGGCAGCACAGGTGCCTCCTCATGGAGAAAAACCCCACCTCTCTCATGTTACTGTCAGACTCCCGCTAAGCATCCAAAACCCAGCATTTTCCATGCACACCTACTGTAGGCACAAAGAAGTTTGTGTGGGCAGGTAAAAGCTCCGAAACCATAAAGCTGAGCAAAATATGGAACTGACGAGTTGCCAGGAGCATGAGCAGTGGTGCAATGCGACTGGTATGTGTGCTGTTGGAAGCAGTGAGCTAAGGGGCCCTTAAGCCAATCTTTCTCCATTTTCCTGATCTAGCACCAGGGCTGCTCTTGATCTCTAGCTTCAGTAGGGTTGCATCCCTGAAGGCATGGCAATTATGCAAAGACCAGTAATAAATTTACACACAAGACCTTCAAAATCAACTTAGCCATATATTTTCAAAAGGTACAGGAAAATCTGTATCCCTCTGTTGAAATAACCATGTAAACTAAACATAATTTCTATAAAATAAATACCAACAGGACTCTGATCTCACTCAGGATGTATGCACACTGGTGGGAGAGATGCAGCTAAGCTACAAGCTGTATATATTTATCCATGCTATCTTTAGCCGAGTGCAAGCATGACTAGTAAGTGAAGTGCAGCCAGGGTATGTGAAACTCAGTACTGTCTGCAACCTCCAAAACTGTTTCGCTGGCTCACTCTGGGCTACCATATCTACACAATTATCCATTTAATGCTTCCACAAATTTGCATGAGGTGCAATCAAACATCTGCACCTGCACGAGTAAAGCAGGCATGCTCCTGCGTATCAGGGAATCAGAAATGATCTGCTTAGAGTCAGCATTATTACATCATTAACACTGATGTCAGAATCAGCTATTTTGAATTCTAGTGCTAATGAAAGCAGGGAATCAGAGTCAGTCTGTATATAAATACCATCAACTACCTGTACAAATTCTTGTAATCCAAACACAGTTCCTGAGTGTGAAATACAGAAAAATCCACTGATATTGCAAAACAACAAGGTAAAGATGTCTGTATGTGTACTAAATGCATATATCTATATGTAATAAAGGGGTGAGAAACAGTATTTTTTTCAGGGATTATTGAGGACGTGACTCTTGGACTTCAGTGGTCAGACCTGAAAGAAATATCGAAGGCACCATGAAGTAAAGGCTGATTGCATTTCCATTTAAAGAAAAGCACTGCTAGGAAACCCAGGAAAGTGTCAGCAACAGAAGTCTGAAAACCTCAGTCTTTATGAAGTTTCCTTAAAAAAAACATAGACATAAGTGTAAAAATACCATTCCACAAAGTCTTTAAATCACTAAGTATGATGTTGAGTGCCAACATGAAAAAAATGCAAGTCTTACTAATATTTTCCTTAGCATCCAGTGATGCTAAATCAGTTTTCAAAAGCCACTTTTCTTCCAGCAAACTAAGTTTTAAAGATGTAATACTTTAAAACCTTTCTTTGGAAGATGCTACAATATTAACAGCTGAAATAAATTTGTGAATTTGAAAGATGTGTTTTATTCTGTATTTCTGTCCAACCCACACTATCAATGTTTTGGTTTTTTTGGTAAAAAAACCCAAAACCAAACACAAACAAAACATATTTAAGTCTGTGTAAAGCCCACTCTTGGCATTATTTTGTGCTGGCTTATTTAACTCATGCAGGTTTAGTTTCTTGAAATTGAAAACAGATAACTCAGCTTCATCAGAAAAGGGTTTGAACCCACTGGAAATATAAAACAGACTGGGAGCTTTTCTTGGCTACAACAGGAACGCTATAAAAATAAACAGGATGTGAAGGAAAACCACTACTGCACTGCTCAGCCACAGCTTAGGTCAAACTGATGGCTGAAACCTGGTACCTGCTAATGGCTGCTTTATGGCCTGTATCAAATGTATTTGACCAGTTTTCAGAAGAGAAGTACCCACGTCACAAATCTATTACTATAATTAGCAGTCTTGATGGTAGTCCTAGCAAAAAGGACAAGGACTGAATGAGCTATGGAAAATGAACTATCCTCTCACCTGCAGAGGTGGCTTTTCCAGGTCAGGGATAAAGCACAGTACCAAAATAGGCTGAGAAAATAAGTACTAACACTTCAGTTTCCTAGGCTGTACCTTAGAATCATAGAATCATAGAAAATTTAGGGTTGGAAAGGACCTTAAGATCATGAAGTTACAACCCCCCTGCCATGGGCAGGGACACCACACACTAAACCATGCCACCCAAGACTCCATTCAACCTGACCTTGAACACTGCCAGGGATGGAGCATCCATAACCTCCCTGGGCAACCCATTCCAGTGCCTCACCACCCTCACAGTAAAGAGTTTCTTCCTTATATCCAATCTAAAAGTATTCTAAAGTATTCTACAGCACACTAAAGCAACAAAGTCATTAAAAAAAAGTCAAGCCACCAAAACCACCAAACAACACAATGAATTTGCTTCCTCTCCTCCCCAATTTATATTTTAAATATAGAAGCAAGCCAGAAAATGTGATTAGGTCAAGAAAAAGTGTTACACTGATAATTGAACAGAGAAAACAGAGACTTTAAGTACTACCAATATACCCCCAAACAGCCCCTCATACTTCAAAAGGAAATAAAAGCATAACAAACCAGCAAATATTGCAGGGATAGTTATGGCAGACAAGGCTGCACTTCCCCTGTACATTCTAATTTATGGAGGATAGCCTGACAAATGTCGACACTCTTTCTTACACTGGTAAAATATCTCAGCAATCTACAACAAAAGATCTGATTTTACCAGGTTTTTATTTCTCATGCAAAATTCCTCATTACTATTATTATTCAACTTCTGTTATTCAGTGTTTGTCTTCCCAGTGTGCTTAGGCAGGTAACTTACATGAGAAAAAAACCAGGTTAAGACTCTGATTGTTAAAACCTGAAACATTTCCAAGTCCCTCTGAGATGTTCTTGTGATGAATGGCATAGGCTAGAGTAGCTCTCAAGTTAGCGGAAAAGTAGTTGTGCAGATGAAGACAAAAAATCAAAATCAGAAGGAAGGACAAAAGACACAAAAGCTTTACTTGCTTCAAAATGTATTAACAGTTTCAATAAAGATGAAAAAAAATTGTCCCACTTAGCAGATGAACAGCTACCAAGAACCCCCATCTACCCACCTCTTCTTTTCATATTTTAATTCAGGCTTCTTTCTTTGAAAAGCATTATCATCAGTAAGCATACAGGTTCAGGTAGAAGATTTTGTCTGGGGGTTTATATGACTTTTTCTATGACATTAACCAAGCAAGTTCATTAACACATTAACAAAAGGCATCATCGGGATGTTTCTCCACACCTTGATCTTTGTTTGAGATTCCTTAGTTTTGTATAAAGATCAAGAAGATGGATTTTAATCTAGCAAAAGAGGCAATATGTACACCTATCATTACAGCTCCTCTGCAGAGTCTTGCACATTTGCCTACTATAATTTCCCCATCTTTCTCATTATATTCTCATTAGGTTGCTCTTATTTCTCCCCCTTCTTTCACCTCTACCTTTTTTACCTTTATTACTTCACTTTACTTTGTATTCTTATCCATTATCTCATTCCCTACAAGTGCATACCTTAACCAAGGTTAAGTTTTCAACCACAAGATGTACAGCATCAAACATTCTCCCTTTCCTCTCAGACTTCTAAGCAGTTTGAATGTGATATTTATGATTGCTGATGGACATTTCCTTCTAATAATCCTCTCACAGGTTTTGGCAACTTCCACATCATTTATCTATCTTTGTCAAACTCTACTGCTCAAAATCTGCACTTTATACCCATTCTTCTGGATCCTTCTCTCTGCAGCAAAGTAAGATCTTGCTATTCATTAGATTTTTAATTCCACTATTTTCTGTCTGGGTTTTTAAATTGTTTCTCACTGGATGTGCTCTTCTAAAGAATATCTTCAGAGCTTTCCCACATTCCTGATAATTTCACAATGTTCCACCTCAATCTCTCCCTCTGAATTTTACTTCTGGGCTATGTCATCCATAGAAGCTAAACCCAGCTACCCATTTTTGGACTTCACACTGTGTATCCACTCACAGCTCTGTTTTTCACAGCCTCAATGAGTGAGAAGCTCATCAACTCTAAAGTACAAGGCATTGTTGTTACATCATTTTCTTGATCCCTTTGGACATAACCATTAATTCTAGTCTGTAATCTAGATTTAGCTCAGACCTTCCTCTATATTTGCATACCTCAGCTCTGTTCAGATTTTGCTTATTCACTCTGCATAGCATCTCTTAGAAGTTTCTTATCTAGCCACTCAACTCTTGACCATGGCATCATCACTTATATCTTAACATCACCATATTATTCTCTCTGTTCTTAGAAAAGAGACTTAGACTCAAGAAAATGACATCTTGCTCTATTAAATATTTGTTCAGTAGGCTGCTGTAAAGATTGTTTTTCTTGCCTACAACCCTGATCTTGTCACCTCTTTGTACTCCTTCAGGTAAGTTGTAAGTCTTCTTTTCCAAATGCTTCACAAGAGTTTACTTCCATATTTTTATTCTCTCATTCAGTATTGAAAGGACAACTCCATTCTTTAATCAGCCTACCTACATCTTCCACTTTTCAAACAAGCAGCTTTAAGATTGTCTTCCGCCATGTTATCCATGAACATTCACAAACCTACTTCGTTATCCCTGAAGCTACATTAAAATAGCACTACAAAAACTGAAAAGAGGCTAGGCTGTTCTTGTGCCTCCAACTCTGTCCCTCATGCCAACTACAGTTACCCTCATTGTCCTTCCTCACCATATCTATCCCTAGTCTCAGACTGTAGACTTAACAGAAACCGCCCTTTTGCTCAGTGCTTCTACAATGCTTGGTACAACAATTCCTGATGAAACCTCATCATATTTATGTGGTAATGCAAAAGAAAAAACCCCACCACAACCAGCTATTGGTCCCTCTTAACCTGAGATATTTTATGATTCTATGATTCTCCCTAGGTTTTCCTGCCTACAATTGTCTTTCTAAAAGTGTCTGATAAAGTTACACGCTTCCTTTATCCTTATTCTGAGAACATATTCTCTCTCTCTTATTTTGTACAACGTATTTTGCTAAAATTCAGATGGGAACATTACAGTTTTGTCTTAAAAAATTCTAACACTTCTAAAAGTTCTAACACTTACACATTTGCTGCTTACCCAAAGCTGCTAAATTTTTGGGACATAATAAATACACTGCATGTAAATACAACTGCTGCAGAATAAAGTTTTGCATTTTGTAGACACATCACAGCCCAACATTCAGCACATTCAGTGAGAATATCTTGTATAAAAATGTTATTAGTAAAAAAATACCACTGGTGTTTATAAATTTGCCTGTTCACATCCCTCCTCTACATCAATACATTCTAATTCAGTTCTTATTTAGGAGACTGACTACTGTTTTCAGTGAGGTCCATGTAGTTCATTACACACAAAATAGATAGTTCTTACATTCTAATTCAGACTGATATGGTAAAAAAAAAAGACATAACTTCAAAATGCGAGACAGCATAAGCCCATGTGGCACAACCTTACTGGTAGGATCAGTGAATGAAAGCTTTGTAAAAGTTTGTTTCATGAAGGAAAAGAAGGCAGTCTTTGCCCTGTGGAAAATAGTTTATCAATGAAAATGGTGAGAATAATCAAGGGAACAAGAAGAAAAACCAAAGAATGTGAAGCAAAACAGGTGGGTCCAGAAGGACTGAACTGGAGGAAAAATGAGAAAGAGCAGAAAAGATGTAATTCACAAGTGCTTAAATTCTGAGGGCAGAAGGGACCATAATAAACACCCAAGATTTCAAATTTCTATATCAAGCCCATGTATCTCAGGAAATTAATACACGTTTCAGAAAGATACTGAACTTGATTTAAACACATTCAATGCTTAAGAAGCTATCACTTCCCATGGAAAAATGTTCTACTGTATTATCATTCTGTCAAATCTCATTTTTTTCTAGACTGAATTTGTCTAGCTTCAATTTCTACATCTTGTTAGGTACTTGTAAGCTAGATTAAAGAGTGATCTTCTATTAAATAATTTTTTCCCCATAAGACTTTCAGATCAAAATCAATTCATTTCTTAACAATCAAGTCATTTCTTTGACAAGTTAAGTAAACAGAGCTATTTAACTCTCTCCTTTCCAGACCCTGATTCACTTTTAAGCCTGTTTCATGAACCCCTCATTTTCAGTATCCTTGGTTAATATCTAAATAACTGAATATTAATTGAAGATTAATGAATTAAATAAAGATAACACTATAAGCATAATTTTGCCAAAACTTAAACTTTGTTCCAACTTTCCTGTGTCTGTGGCAAAGATTAGCCAAGAGCGCCTGTCAATGAGAAAGTGTGCAGAAGGTACTCAATGACTGCCTATTAAGGTAGAGCCAAGGCAGACAAGGAAGGGTAGACAAAGGTTCAATGGTAACAACATGAACCAGAACACAATGCAAAAGCTGGCTAAAAAGATGAACATCCAAAAAAGCATAGGGATAAAATAAATAAAGTTCATTTCTAACATCTCATGGACATTTTCCTTTAAAGTCCTAGCGAGAATTTCCCCTACAAAGCTTGCTATCTTTTCAAGTTTTTTTTAATATATTCTTATGTGGTTGCATAAAGAAGGCAATGAAGCTACAGTGCAACTTAAAATAAATTGCAACTCTATTAAGTCAACATAACTGGGTGAGATACACAAATAGGACAGGCTTGGAAGTTCATGAAAGTCAGCTAGAATGACCAAATGGTAAAAAAAGATTATTTGAAACAAGATGTCATTCCTCCAAAAGTTGAAGTTGCACCCAAATAAAGGGTCAGAAAAATGAAAAAATTAATATAATAATAAAATTAGAGAGGCCAAAAATGATTGTGCTCTTATTTTTTTGCTCTAAATATTCCTGCCAAGATAATCAGGACACAGAATGAGCACTTGGAGAGGATAACAACATTTCAGAGATCTGAAATTAATTCTTTGCGTGACTACAAAGAATTCACTTCACTCTAGACGAGAAGCCTTTTCTAATGTGTCTTCTGTAAAAGGCAGTCCTGCTTTATAAACCTTGAGCTCTTCAAAGGTGTCACAAAGTATTCAGATAAGGGTGATTTGGGTAACACAGGCTGCTTCTGATTTCAAAAACTACTGGCAAAGACCCTCACCAACAACATTTAAGGGAAGTAGGCAGCCACTGGAGAAGAGTTGTGGCATGGTTAAATAATGGAACAAAACACAGTATGATCAGAGGTATGGAAATAGTTTCCACCTGAGCTGGTTTTCTGTGATAGAGTGCTACAAATTCACAATGGGCATGAACAGACAGACTGTTCAATGCTTCTTCCCACACATGCATGAAGTGATCAAATGAAGAGAATGGGAACCAGAAACCTTTTCTTCCTTACCAAAGAGCAGGAAACATTCCTTTTGGCAGCTCCCTCCTTGCTAACAGATGCTGTCATGCAAGAGGGTTGGAAAAGTAGTCGGAAGATTGGAAAAGTAGTCGGAAGAAGGGAATTCCTTTAGGGTTGCTAATCTGACAAACACAAAAAGTGCAATAAATATGTCCTCAAAAAGCTTGACTTTAGCAACATTTGGATCATTCTGATAGATGAAAAGTGAGTCTTTATTAAGGCTGTCCTACACTGATGTAACCTGTTGCATAACCAGTTGAAATCAGAAAGCTGGCATATTTGAAGAACACTGCAGTAAGGTAAAATATTCACATGTTGACAGTTATAGAGAAAGATGTAATTAATGCAAAGATGGAATGAGGATATTATAATTCAGTGCTTTATCATTGGGACATCCACTACTACACTGATGCCATTTAGTCTTTAGAAAGAGTTCCTTTCTAGCTTTAATTCTAGAAGCTTATAAATTCATTACATTTCTAAGGAACACTAAACTCTTGGATAAGATTATAACCTACCTGTTAAACTTTAAGGAGAAGGAGTTGTCACTTTTAGTCATGTGGTTATACATTCTTTATGTGGATTCTAATGTCGACCATTGAATGAACAAAATATCCAATACATTACCACTAATCAAATAAAATCAAAAGGTCCATCACACCACAAGCATTTCTCTCTTGATGTAGTTGTTTACACTCTTATGTGGAATGTAATCTCTCTAAGACAATTCTTAGCAAAACAATAACATTTGTAATAACAGCAAATTCTACTGTCTAAGTCCCTGTTTCAGGAAGATTTTAACATTAAAAGAGAAGAAAAAGAGCAGAGATTCCTTGATACTGTTATTGGTCATTTTATCATCAGTGATCATTCAAGACAATGATACGATGCATGTCAAACTAACAGTTGATGGTACAAATGACTGCTATCAGGATAACTCATAGGCTAAGTTATGTGGCCTACAATGCAATTCATGGATAATTTCTGAACTGTAAAAAAAAATGACTGTCAAACCCATACATGGTATTAATACACCTTAGTATGGCAAGTCATTATTAGTAACTTGGTGGCATTACTGTACCTATTTCCAGTAAGTATAAGCAAGAAATTCTGAACATACCCATGGAAGCTAAAAATAAAATAGAACTGTATACCCACTACTGAAGTAAACTGTTTACTAAATATCTATTATTATATTATAACACATAAAATGACAAACTGCCAGTTTGGCTTACATTACAGTACTTTTAAACAATAATCAAGAGTTGGCAGAGAGCTAGATAAGTGCTCGTCTACTGCATTTTGTATAAATCTAAAGAAATAAGTGTATGGCAGGTTGTCCTAATCTTAACTTCTCTTGGCTGATACTGGATTATTCCTTTTTGCCCCATACATGTTTTGGCATATTTTCCAAGTCTAGACTTAAATGTCTGGAGCAGTTACAAACTGATTATCATACTGGTAATTTCTGCTCCACATGTAAGGAAAAGAGTACAAGATCCTGACAAGAGACGAAGGGGCAGTGAGAAGGGTCTATTCTGAATTATCTATATGGAAAGAATCTTGTAAGATTACACGAGTCCCTGTGCAAAGTTGCACGTGTGGACAGTGTTTAAAGGATATGTTTAAATGAGGAACATGCTTTCTCCAGATTAATGTTGCAGTAATACACTTAAATATATCACTATATTAATTTACCTGCAAGCTCTGATCAATGTAAAAGAACTAACCTCATGTCACTTTGCATGCCAGTGTTGCATTCTTCTCTACAAAGCACTACATTTCCTTGTGGGTTTCCCCCATTATCATTATATATACAACTTTGGTTGTAGGAAAAGTGAATCAGGGTTGCATTTTTCAGATTTTACATCAGCCTTTTAGTTTCTTCAAGGCATTGAGAAGTGATCAAGTAATTCTGTTATTGCCTTCATCACATGTCATTACTGAATCTGAAGGACTGATCCATCCATTAGCACTTCTCAAGTAACTAAGCAGAGCATAACCTTAATTTTGACAGGAGAAAGAAACTATTAATGTATATGACAGAGAAGCGCAAGATGATCATTATATTGAGAATTAGAGAGTCATTTGAATATCTATTTAATAAAACTTTACACTGTTGCAACAAATCTGCAAAAGCCTTAAGAATGTACAACTAAAAATCAAATTATGTGTTTATTATAATGATCCTATAGTACTTCACTTTATGTTGTAATTTAATTATTTTATTTACGCAAATAAGGCCCCCAATGCTATTGCACTCAAGAAGTTAAACACTTGACATTTTTACTCCTTAAAAGACAACATTTTATGATGGCTAGATATGTTTATTAATTAGTGATTATTAACACCCAGTAAACAACATCATGTCTTGTAAAAACACAATCTTTCTTCACAGCGTGAGGCTGAAATCTATTATTCACTGATTCCATATGCTGAAATACACTCAAATGATCACAAATGACCTTAAGCATTAGATAAATGTAAATGAGGACAGGGCAGAAAATGTGATTTTGATTGATATCTAAAAGACCAGGTTTGAAGTCTTGACAAGGGATGAAATCTGAAATTTCATATAAAGTACATGGCAATTGGAAATCTACAACATCTAAGCTTCTGGATGGATGTACCACATAGCCTCTCCTCAGCAGGGATGAGACCTGAGACTGCTCACAAGAAGCGTTCAGAGCATGGAACCTGAAAGACCATTCCTAGGGCCTGTGTGACCTTTGTCTACTTGGCAGGCACTTATTAGGATGCAGAGATATATCTCTAAGTTATATGCACATACACCCTAATGAAGGCAGAATTTTTCTAACCCTAAGTGCTCACTTAAAAGAACTTCCCCACACAGAATGGCCGCATAAGCATGGGGATAAATGATGTGAATGATAGCCATTAAAATTGTATGGGTTTAACCCCCTATGTTAATAAGCTTATTCTGCTGTAACAGCTTGCCTTTCTCAGCCCTTCTTCAGCTTTACTTTTGTCACTTTGAGAAGGCCTGAGCACCTTTCTGGAATGAGAATCATCCAAAAAAAAGGAAAAAAAGGAAGATTCAGACACACAAACAAGAGTGCACTATTGGCTCTTAGGTGGCCATCTCAAAGCATATTCTAATTCTTAACCTGATACCATGAATATGAAGCCCTTTACAACTTTCAATACTACAAGGCATGAACACACTTCAAATTTTCAGCTGCTCCCAGCCCATATTGTACCTGGAGGTGCCTTAATGAAATACACAGTTAAACAGCTAACCTCAGTGGCACCAGATACTACAGGGTGGGTCAGGAAGAGTTCTGTAAGCTATCTGAAACTGAATTCTCTGAACCTCTACACTGCTCATCCTCCAGAGCATGCCTAGGGGGATAACTTGGAGACAACAGAGCTGGTGCACTACAACACACATTCTGGGTGTGCCCTGCAACCTAGGACATAGTAAATGAGAGAAGGGCCTCAGCACTCTGTGTCTGGTTCCCACACTTCCCCTGTCCTTGCAGTGACAACACAATACTGATTGCACAGACAGGGTGACCAAAACACCTCCCATCAACACTCCAACAACATCCACCCCAAGGGCAAATGGGATTTGTTCCCACCCTGAATTCTCAGAGCTATTTAAGATGAAACCTGCCAGTCATTTAGGTACACTCATCCCAAACCTCATTCAGTACAATGAGTAATGTTGACTCTGAAGCAGCCAAATTTCAACCATGCACTAAATCACAGCTTGAAGAGACACAGAATACGTTAAAAAAATACAATGGAGAGCTTATGTCACCAATATTAATCATACTGCATTTGCTATGCTCAAAAGCATTTTTTTAATACTTCCAATACTTCTGTCTTGCATCACTTACCC
Organism: Melopsittacus undulatus; assembly: GCF_012275295.1. NCBI lineage: Eukaryota > Metazoa > Chordata > Aves > Psittaciformes > Psittaculidae > Melopsittacus > Melopsittacus undulatus. The sequence goes on along the minus strand of NC_047529.1, from coordinate 112,882,392 downwards.
ATGTGTACATACATGATGTCAGCATCAGTGGTATAGGTCACAATTTCACACATTTGAACATGTTTCACATTAAATGCACAATGACATGCAAGAATCAGTAAGAGTTTAGTAGAATCTTACCAGCTTGACACTTTCTGAGCCTTAAATACTCCTGCATTTTGGTTTCTTGTGATGATCTCATTTACATCTGCAGCATATTTGTTAAGAATTATCTACAAAATTGGATCAGTAATAAGAATAATAATAAATACTTTTTTCCATTGCTAATTCCTTCATAATGTCTTTTATCTGTTTAGTCTTCTTTAATCTGTGCAGAGTCAGTCTTTTTTCAGAAGCATAAATTTTACATTGCCACTCCAGCACATCAGCCACATATATCTAAACAGCAACTTGCTCTTGTTGCCTATCTATCTCCACTGTTTACAGTTAAGGAACTGCTAGTCCTGTAACTATAGAAGGAACTGAAAAAGACTTCCCATACCTTATATACATTTAAAGGCAACTGTTGCTTACAAAAATAAGAAATCCAACACACAATGGGAGCACCTTAACCTTTAGGCAAGGGAGTTTCTAGTCCATTGGCTTTCTTGAGAATGGTTTGGAACCACCATAAAAGATAGTGGAAAGCAATAAATGTCTTTTCTTCCCCACAGGTACTGCAACAGGGCCTCAGCCTCATGTCTCAGCTTCTGGTAGTTTGGAAGATCAGGTAACAAATTTGGGTAGCCACTCAGGCAGGCCAAAGCAAGTGCTGTCAATGAAGAGTTGCAAGGGAAGCTGTCCCAAATCATCTATGCCTAGAAAGATAACCTTCATAATCATTAGTGGGTAGCAAGATGTCATTGGAAGGAAAAGGCGGAGCAAGTAACTAAAAGCTGTGAGAATACTAAATGTCACCCACCAGTGTGAATCCACACATGTTTAAACTATTCTTTCTCAAACATAAAAAATGATCTCAAAGGGACAATTTTGGTAAAGATGTCAATATTTAAAGAAATCTGATGCTAATTAGAAGATGTTTCTAGGTGCTCAAAATACATTGAATTCTTTGCAAGTGTTTTCATAAGAAAATGGACCACTAGTGTCAGGCTCATTTAAAATATCACTGTATCTTTCTATTTACTTTGCTGAAATCACATATCTGGCCTTTGTAACACAGCTTGCTATTTAAGAAAAGTTATTTTAGGAAAGCCTCTATCCAAACAATGTAAAAGAAAAGACAACTGATATTTCATGAAGCCAAAAGCCAGAAATGGAATGACAGAAAACTGGTTTAAAACAATCTCTGTGGTTTGGACATGCCTTTTAAATCTTCTCCACAATATACAGTGAGAAGTTGTAATGAATAGCCTGTGAAGCAAAAGGAAAGCATAAGTAATTCCATTCTTTGCTTGTTTTAAGAAGAGTCAGAAGTAACACTGTTGATAAATTAGCTACACTGCACTTAAATTATGTAACTGAGACAAACTATTAATAATTGTTATAAACATGTTAACACTAGCTTTTAAAAATAACTTATGAGCCCATGTGTTCAGATATTCAGGCGGAACGTGACCTTTCTAACCTAAATTTCCCAGGACTGCTGAAAGATCCATGCACTATATTTTAATGGTCATCATAGTGCACTGCAACAACGCTTTGTATGGTTGATGCTTTCAGACAGTAATTCAAATCACTAGTGCATAGTGTGAAACAGAGGGAAGGGAGAAGGTACTCTGAAATGGGAGACAACTTTTACTACAAATGAACCTCATCCTTGGATTTGCATGTATAGATGCTTCCAGTGTCCTGAGGAAACAGAATTTGTTGTTCATGACTATCTCATAGATATTACTCAAGCTGGAAAAATGTATCTGAATGTATATCACCCAAAATTACAAAGAAGAATTAATCTGATAACTTTGCCTATACATATCTTTATTATTCACTTGAATATTCGCAGTATTTTCTTTTTAATACTTTCTTTATCTAAATGATCCTGAAAGATAAAACACACTAAACCAACAATGAAGTTTTGAATGAAGCTGAAAAAGCAATAGCATCTGTCTTTATTTTATTGATTTTGCAATATAAATGATCTGTTAATCAATTAAAACCTGGCCATGATAAGCACAAGGAGTGAGTTCGAGTGAAGTCTTTTAAATGGATTAGTAACTCAAATAATAATATCCTTTTAAAAACTTCCATAAACCTCATGCATAAGACCACTGATTAATACAAAATGCAGCTACATATTTCACAGTGAAATGGTTAAAATGACAACAGTGAATCTGAAATTAACGTATTCATAAAATGTTTTATCTTGTAATATTTCAATAACATATCCTAATGTAGATATTGAAAACATACATAGTGAATGCTTCACGTGGCAGCAAGAAATGGAGAATAATACGAAGAATGTGAAAAATTAAAAGAAAAATCAAACCCTCAAAAGCCTGAGACTTCACAAAGCAAAGCTGTTAGTTATGCTCACTGAATAGCAATAACAACAACAAAAACAACAATAATTATGATGATGATGATAATACAAAGGCAGATTCTCAGATGCAATGCACTATTGCCAGGTCGATTTTCAATTACATTTCACTGATGTATTCATTTGTTTCTTAATGTGCTCATCTTGCCCATTAAGAATAATTAGCAGGCTTGCTTGGTGATTTCCTGGCTTCTGACAGTGATTTTTTTTGCCTTTTTGTTGACAACCACTTTTACTTTTTGGAAAGTAATTTTTGGGTATTATAGTATGACTGGCATGTAATTTAAGCTTCCTAAGAAATTTAAAGGCAAGATGTAAACAGTAATTTTTAAACAAGATTATTTTAATCTATAATACCTACATAAAAAGCATAATACTAGGCATTAACTATTCCTGAAGAGCAAAATCTAGAAAGGAAAACAGTGTTTTATCCCACGTTAATTTAATTTGGTGTGCTAAACAATTAAAAATACTATCAGAAATAATAAAAATTAGCAGAAATACATCATTTTGGTCTGTGATATTTGGGGGCAAATATTATTTCCAATTACACTAAAAATTCTTACTGTTTTCAGTGAGTATGGCATGGCTGGAACAGATCGAAATTTAGCCTAAACTTCTGTTATAGCCAGTTACTATAGAAAAGAATGTAAAAGAAAATGACCATAAGACATCATAAAATCACTACCAAGGTTCATAAAACACATAAAATGCAAGATAAATTTTATTACGTGCACTTTTAAGAACACATTGCACCTACACTGTAAACTTCTTAGCCTGCTGCACTTTGGCACCCTGCTAATATTAAGCCCATTGTAAAATCCAACACAATAAAAGCACTTTGAATGCTGAGCTTTCAGAGCACCAAATGTTAAAAAAGAAACATAAATTCCTGTTAGAGCCTTCCACCAATCGCTCCTCTGAAAGGGATTCACTGAGTGAATACAGATGAAGAGTTCTTGTAAGAGTTTTGAATATAAAAGATATTCCTAAAACACACCGTGAAAAACCAAGGTGTGGTAATTAGAGGACATTAACAGTATCTTTTTCAGGAACGAAAGGACTTTGTTTCATTCCAAAGGCTGAGTGAATACTTTTAGCACTCGCCAATTTTCCTGGCTATAGAAGGCTTCTACATTTCAAAAAAGTTCAGGTATGTTTATGGAATCTGCTATGCAAGATATGTGCCGACTTGATGATTACTGAGCTCACCTGAAGCTTTCTGTGGGTAAAATGACCTTTTGTTAAATACCCGTCCTTCTATAAAACATGGGTTTGTTTTGTTAGGCTAGTTTTGAAACACTTTTTTCTCCTACATTTTTCAGCTTCATAATGACATAGAAGAAAGGCTGGAAGGGGTGATGCTGATTAAAATACACAGAATAAAGAATACTTCCTCCTCCAGACAGGGGTACAACAAACTAGAATTTAACAAAATTAGAATCCCTGGACCACAAATGAGAACTTGTATTTTCAAGAAAAAGACATCTACGAAAGCTTCCTTCAAGTTTTAAAAGATATGATCTAGGCTTAGACGTTTCCATTAAATTGTTACAGTGTTGTAAGTAATCACAGTTACCTCAGTTACCCCAGAGAAGGTCTTAAAGGCAGTACCTAACGTTACCACACTGCAATGCCTCCAATTTTTAAGTCAGCAAGTGCAATTTAACTTACTTGTTTTTTCACTAAGTACTCATTAGCTCTCAAATACACACAAAACTCAGATCTAAATAATTCTGACGATGCAGTGGCCAAAACCTGAAAACCTAGTGTCCCTTAAAATGCAAATGGAAAGATTACCAAGGAACAAAAGCAAATAGATATCTTCCTTTTCCCCCCTCTCAATTTCTAAGGGCTATTAGCATTCACTGTATATATCTGTTCTTGTTCTGTGCGGATATTTAATGTAGCCACAAATTATGCTCACTCATTCTCTCGCTTAGCCAAAGTCTAGTTCAATTTTCTGAACTATGTGTTCATATTAGAAGGGCATAATAGCAATTTATTCTAATATGGGAAATCGAATAAAATACTTTCTACAAGGGACAGAGCAGTTTTACAGTCTTACATCAAGAGAAACAATGATAAATTGATAATTGATTAAGCACACTAAATGGGTAATTTGGGGGCAGTTATAACTTAGCAGCAACAATGAAGCCATGCATTTCAATATACACTGGGTAAGCTATGAGAATATACAAATACTGGCTTTAAGAGATTAGTATCTGAAAGTAAAAAAAAATAATAGAAAATAAATCCAGTTCTGCAAAATGGATATATGAAGGGGAGCTAATGGCTTGATTCACTGCTATACCTCCTCTAACGTGGAGCATACACACTAGGACTTTCAGCACTCAACCACAAAACAAATATTTACTACTGTACTTGCTCTATACCAACATGTACATTTTTAATTAAAGAAGAAAATGTGGCATTTATTGTGGGGGAAGCTGTAGCTCTGTTCGACATATTCTACATCTATATTTTAATTACTTATTTGAGGACTTTTTCTTAATATACCCCATGCTGTCTGTCTTTATATTGATTGTTACTCAGCCAGTAAAAAGGAACGAGCACAACAAACCAGTTTTCTATCTGAATAAGGATACTTTTGATGGCCTTTTCATTTCCATCAGTTAACAGAACTTCTTTGACATCTGCAGAAATAGCAACCTGAAAAAAAGAGCACAGCAAACAATGAGCAAATATGCTTGTCTGTGTGGAAGTGAAGACAGGAGTGACAAGCCTTCAGTATCATGCTTCCTCACCTATTTCTCTGTAACAATCTTCAATCTTTTTTCATTTTATGTCTGCATTATTTTAATCATTCAATCAAATCAGTCAATACTTTTATCATTCCATTTGCGGGAGCCTCTATCTTGCTATCATTCTGTTCCGTAATTGCATTGTGACAGCCGATGATGGTATTCTGAGAGGCTTTCATTTGCGGGCTTCTGTTTATCTAGTAGAGCCATCATACAAGGCTGTCACTCTGCCTTTCAGCTTGCTTCTGTCTGACTGCCTGATGCCCTTCATATAACTTTGCATTGCAGGCAGATGGCTTTGTAAGGGTAATTTTTTTGTGAGCTTTGACATGCTCGCACATTGGGCTGTAACCTCGACACATTGTATAAGAGCGACAGGTTTGTCAAATGCCAATCAGTGTAACAATATGCTTTTATTTGTAGAGACATAAAAACTTGTCTAATGCACTGCACTGCTACATAATATCTCCTGAATACATGACTCAGAACCCAGAGAATGGTGAACGACTCTCCTGAATGGCCAATCTAATTCAAAAGAATCTAATTACCGAGAGCTCTGGATCATGTTTGTTGGTGTAATAATGCAGGCAAAACATTAGCAGCTATATCATGGTGCTCCAACTGTGATTCGCCAGGCTATTCCTGTATCTTAGCAAATGGGACTATAATCTGAAAAAAAAAATGCTTCGGCTATGGCAATGAAAGACAGACCGTACGTGGCCTGGAATGTCACAACAAAAGATATTGACTACACAGAGGTAAAATGTTTCTGCTCATCGAGGCAACCATAAAATCAATATGATACGAAAGCAAGTCAATCTAGAAGGTCTCTCAAGACTCTGCAGCTTGACCGCAGCTGAGGCTGTTGACAGTTCTCTGACCCAGCAGTTGGAGGCACTGGAACATTTTTCCTTTTGTTTCTTCCTCTGAATGGGATTGGAATTGAGAAAAGACCTACCATGAGCCCAGCCAAGCATGTCATGCCACCCCCTAGCTCACACACAGCAAGGTCCCTGAAAGAGAGAAAGGAAATGGTAGAACCCATACAAATTAGATGAAAATGGTCAGAGAGACATATATGTTACAAGAACAAATTGCCATCTGCAGTAAGAGCTGAGCTACCAGGAAGTTGTAGAGACATGACTAGGCTACCTCATGTCGTTTTGCGTTTTAAAAATAATTATGAAATAGAAAAGTCACAAAGCAGGCAAATCAGTGGGGGTTCCCTCATTAGTGTTCAGTGCAACATTACCACCGCTGAGCTGAAAAATCTGAGAAGGTTCCCTTTTTTCCCTTGTCAATGGCTCTGTCTTTTAGAACTAAACTAGCTAGAGTAGCGAAAGATAATTGTTAGGAAAGGATAACAATGTTAATCCACATTCATTCTTGCAAAAACAGTTAGAGAAGTAAATGGGGAAATTAATATTATTTATATATCTCTCCATATAGTTATGCCTAAAAGCCTTTCTATATTAAAATGAGAAAAGTTTTAAAACAAGCCATATACCACAAAACAGTTACACATGAAGAAATCCGATCCTTCAATTAGCACTTAAAACTGCAAGTGACCTACAAACAATGCTGTTATGAACAACGATGGGAACAGCAAACAGTTAAGCCACAGAAAACTAAACGAAGTTAGTGTCAAGAGCCTAAACTGAGCCCGAGCAGAGGGTTGAATACATGGGCTGAAAGGCTGCTTTTAACTTAGACCATACTGTGCTGTTATTAAGCCGTGCATCTGAAATATAATTTGGCGCAGAGAGCGTGCCGGATGGGAGCTTGCAGGGGGAGCCACAAAGAATGTCCTCCAGAGCCATGGCCTGCCCCAGGGGAGGAGGGAGGGATGCTGACCCCGCGCCGAAACTGTGTGAAGCGGCATCTGGGGCAAGGCACAGCCTCAGTTTGGGAACATGCTGCTTTATAGCTAAATCTGCGGCAACTGTTACAGCTGGCAGATACCTCCCCATTGAGACATTTTTGACAGTCAGAAAATGGAATTTAAATGGAATTTCAGCTAACCAAATTTTTTTCTTTAATTTTTTTTTTTTTTTGGGAACACCTTTTCTTGTCCCCTATAATACCAACATTTGAAAATCAGTTTTTTTATGTGAAAGTCTTACCTCTCTACTCACTCGACACTGATATTTAGGAAGAGCATCTAGGAAGCCATATCAGTATCAGTATACAGATGCTGGTATTTTGTTCACCGAGGGCAGTGGACTAGGCTGTGTAACTGTATATTAACGCTTGCTGACTGTCTGGAACAGATCTATTTTTCTTAGATGCCACAAATTTCATCTGAAAAAAGTCTAGTTGTCCTATTTAATGGAAATGTTCAGAGGAACAAGCTGTACATAAACCCAATGAGAATATAAAACACATGTGGGAAATGTGCAGTTTGTGCTTTAAATAGAATGATTATAGCGTTTTCCCCACACAAGTTTTTATTTTCCTAAACCACACACATTGCATATATTAAAAATATATGCATATGGTTATATATGTAAGATTTGCAAGCCACTTAATCCTTTGTAAGAGTCATGCTTATTGAAATAAACACAGAAAGTATCTAGTGTGGGGGTTTTGGTGCATTTGGAAGCAAATCTGTATGTTCACAGTATACATATATACGTGTGTATGTACATACACACATTTATGCATACAATTCATTTAAGTGCAATCAGCACTGAAAAAATAGCAAATTTTTAAAACTATATCCTTCTCTCAGGCAATATTTAGTGACATTTATCAATGAGAATTAAAATCTCATCTGAGCAAACTGTTGAGATGGCATAATCCTGAGAAATCAACAGCCCACTTCCTCCATGGAAGTTCTGAGTGATAGCTGTCTCTGAGTGTCCAGGCTTGCATAACCAAACTAGGAAACTACCCTTTGAGTGAGCAGCACTGGGAGGTTTGCTGTGAAGAGCCTTTAAACCCAAGCAGAACACATGAGCCATGGCATGGGGCTGGACTGCGAAGTGTTACAGGGACACCACTACGGCAGCAAAAGCCACACATCCACCAAACTCAGAGAAAGGAGCTGCAGCTGCAATTTGATGTGTTAGGGCTTTGTTCAGGTGGTGGACGAGGTAGAAATGCACCAGGGTACCCTTTGGTGCCAGGTCTTTGATTTCAGACAGGACTCTGAGTAAGCTAAAGGAACCAGCTCACGATACGCTTTCAGCTTTGGTGCAAGAGACAAGGACTTAGAGTTTGGTCTTTGTTATTTTACCAACACTGTATGTACACAGACTGAGGGATTCTGTATACTCCAAGCTGGTTTACTTGGTATTAGCCTTGCACCCTCACTCAGAACACAATTTATGCCTCCAAATGCATTGTTATAATGGCTTTTCTTGCACCCCATTCATCCTCTGGACAATGAAACTTCCAAGGATTTCCAAGTGCAAAGCTCTGTATACTCAAGGGGAAAGAGAGGATGCAGGGTGGATTTTCTTTTCCTACTGGAGCCTTGATAACTGTCTTCTATAAGTTTAGAAAATGTGAAAAAAGAATAGCAAATAAAAGTGCAGAATGTGTCAAAATTGTTTCACAACACTGAGATACAGGTGTAAATCCCTCCATTGCTATAAGCAGTGATTATTATGTATTTTATCAGGTAATATTTTGCTTGCTTTCCCAACAGATGTTAGTTTAAAGACCATCTTATTTTTCCTGACCTTCACAATCAGTACTGATCGATCGAAGCTTCACTTTTGTTTCCCAAAAATCAAAGTGAAATAAAACGCCTTGAGTGGAAATCAAAAGTCTTTGACATATAACAGAAAGCTTGCTGTGCAATATTAGTACCCAAAGGCAGCTCAGAACTCTTTGTTAAGAGCAACATGCTTTCACCTTGAACATTTTAAATTTAATGTGAAGACTTAAATCATAGCAATCTTTACCATGCAGATACAATAAAACTAATAGATTGGAAAATATCTTTTTATGTTGAACTCTGTACCTGAATGTTTCATTATGCTTTAGGCAGTAGTAAGCCAGCACTTCCTCAGATGGCCAGAGACCTATAAAACAAAGATATTCACCTTCTTAGAACATTTTCTTATTATCTAAAGTAATATTTTAATACATATTACCATTTGCAGACCTCTAACAACTGTTTTATTTTCTAAACCTGTCATAATACCATAGAATAAAGAAACAAATAAGACTTTTAATGGAACATTTCTGATTTAAGCATGCGATCTGAATATTTCACAGATTGCATCCTGACTAATCAGAATAAGTCTAATCAGAACTAGACTAATCAGAAATTTACTTTATAGATACACACAATATATTTATGCATATTATTGCCACATGCACACATGCTAAGGCCAAATACAGGACAAGGGCAATAATGCAGTATAATTTCTAGCTGTGGCTCAAGAAGTTCCTGTGGGTGAGAGGAGACACAAGTTTAAAGTTCTGTTTAATACTTTCCAAAGGATTTTTCTACTTGTTCTGTGGACTGTGGTAGACTTTCCATAGCTGCGACATCCTACAACAGGAAGCATGGAAGCACCACACTTCTACAGTGCTGTATAAATACCTCTCCTGTTTTGTACTTGCCTCCCTGTCATTTTCATTTGAGGCCCTCAAGTTCTCACATGGTAATAAACAACAGCAATGTTGGTTTTTTGTTGGTTCCCCCCCCCCCATGAATAATTGTATCATTCATAACTTTGTAAGTTTCCATCATAAAACTTACACTGGCCATTGTTAGTGTGGTGAGTACTTGGAGACACTGGTCATTGACTTTGAGGCCTCCATGCACATTTACCCTTTCAACACCATTAATTCATGAAATTCACTGTTTCATCAGACCAGTTTCCCACTTGAACATCTAAGTGAAGTGCTGTGGCCCACGGAGAGGGCATCTCAGATCCTGCATGGCCTGCACATCTCTTGCAGGCACCAGTCTCCATTGCTGGAGGGAGCCTGGGGAAAACGGACTTGCATTCAGGCGCTCAAGTTAGGTTTCCAGAGTTAAGGGAGGATAAATAAAAGGCAAATGCAGCCAAATTATGGTTGTATTTGCTTTCCATCTGTTGTTGCCTAGCAATGAAATAACATGCTTACATGTCTATCCACAGGTAAAAAGCAGGGGGAGCCTCCCCCCACAACACACAGCCTTATGAATTAACATGACAGAAACTTAATATTATGAACTACAGACAGGTTTCATAAACTTAAAAACAAGTGAGAGCATCCTTTAGGTATCTCTAGACAGGTAAATAATTCCCATGCAGCTTGCTATGTATGTGCATCCTGTTTTACATCTTTTTATTCTCAAGACTTTAAAAACATCTCAATATAGTTAACAAAAGCAGAAGTTTGAGAGAAAAACTATCTTCCTTTTAAATCACTTAGAGCCTGACTGTAACTACTGAATGTACGATTCTTCCTTTCCACTGAGTAAGCATGATAAATTACCCTTACTCACAGTGCTAAATACTGAACACTTATGAATGTGTTGTCTGCACACAGATCAAGCAAAAGCCTAGACAGGATTTGGCCAAAACCTTGCATATAACATCTGTGTAACAATAAAAGAATAGAGTACACATGACAAAACCACTAAATCAATATTGCTATTTGTCTTATTTATGACAGTTTAGGCTGATGAGGTGTTTGTGAATGTGCCATTTACTTAGACTTGATATGGGTTAAAATAAAATATTCACAAAAGACTACCCATTCTTCAGTGAAACATACACTAAGAATTGTACAGGATTTTCCATCTCCCTTTTGAGCATTTCAATGCTTTTGAGCACTGAAATATGCTAAAATGATAGATTTTGCAATAAATATAATAACTGTTTAAATATTTGAGTGTATAATATAAAGAATGCTTCAGTTTGCAGTGACTGGTGTATATTCAAGCAATAAAAGTGCTATTTGTCGTATTTAGTGAAGACACCACTAATTTAATAGCATTTATAATACTTATATCTCGCTTCACAAAAAGCCTCCACGCCCACAAACACAAAAAATCTCAACCCTTTTATAGCAAACTTTTAGCCTGAGTGAGCTTTAAAAATACTTGTCAACTGTAGCAAAATCATTCAACATCTGACTTTTCAGTACCCTCAGTCAAATGTCTCTTACTTTTCTACAGTTATTATTGAAAGGGCACTTTGAATGGTGTCAGTAAATCTTTTGAGGGGTCACCACTCTTTCTCCTGCTACTATTACAACGTTGATATCAGCTGAAACTGCAGGTGTGTCAGATAGCTCTGTGCTGAGAAAAGGGTGAAGCACCTTTGGAAAGACAATGTTCTTCTTCAGGCGGATACCAGGGATGTACAGGATTCTCCTTCCTGCTTCCTTCCCCATAGGGAAGGAAGTACCATCTCAGCAATGATATAAGTGGCTGGCAGCTAAAGAAGCAGGAATCAGGTCTTTCATGAACACAGGTCTCAATTGCTCCCATGAACTCTATGGACAAACACACAGTGTTTCCAGCTAAGCCAAGAAGCCAGAATACCTGTGTTAATTTTAGTAAAAGGAAAAGCTTCTCGTGCTTGAACAGGTAGGTAAGCCTCTTTACCTTCAAAACAGGGATAAGCTTAAAGATCCATGTGGAGGAGTCTGCATTCTGTCTTCTTCCTCTTCACTCTGACCTACATTTACCAGCACAATGACCTACATTTTGAAGTTGCAAGTATAAGATAGTTCTGCTTCTGTTAGAAAACATACAGCTGGAATGCAGCAATTCCTATGAGTTAACAACTACTACCAGGTTGTGAAAAGTGTAATTTATTTCCTGCAAACACATACATATGGATACGGATTAAGTTTCCCTTGAACACATTTAAAATAATTCTTTCATATTTAAAATAAAATTATTCCCATTTTGTATTATGAATTTGATTATAAATACATAACATTGGATGGGTACCTATTTGCATGTGCAACTACTTACACATGACAGTCAATTTAAATGAGTATAGCCAAAGAATACCAAAAGGCCTCCAAATATTGCTTACATTTAAAAGGCTGTAAGTATACCACAAATACTAGAAACAGGGACTAAAAATTTCACTGTAGAAGCAGACAGAGAGAAACAAGAGTTTCTTTTTGCAAACATATATATTTTGTAGAATTTACTGGAGGTTTTAAAATTCTTTATCATCTCAACTACAATGTGGAAACAGAGTAATTGCTAAAAAACACTGGAATCTTTAGCAAAACAAGTAAGTTGTGTTGGTGTTTATAGAAGAATCTCAAGAAGGACTGTGATTTAGCATGTCTGAAGACATGGGAGAGAGGCTCTGCTCACAGAATAATGCCTGCCTGCATTTCAACTCTTCGCAGGTAGCCTTTCACCATGAGGATGGAGTAGGAGATCACCACAAATGTGCCATTAGAGTGATGATGTGTACTTTCAGACAGCTTCATATTTACTACAGTAGTAGGGATAGGAAAACATTATCTCTAAATAATATGATGATGGGTGGAGAAATACTACATATGCAGAGGCATACAAAATGCAGCCATTTCTACAGCCCTACCATAAAATCTTACCACAGTAATGGAATCTACCTCACAAGAACTTGATGACATGATAAATACCCCAGTTTAGCACATTAGCAACCAAACTAATAGACAGTGACAGAGTAAGTTACTTAAACAGAATGAAATTATGGGAAGGCCAAGTAAAACACCTGACCATTGTAATACCTTGAGGTATGATATAAGCTAAAGACACCCAAAATTTTCCTATAGAGGAAACACTAACAAAAATCCCAATAATGCTAAGAGCACATACATTAGGTTGGTTTTATAACTCTTACAGCACTTGCTAATGGAAAGTGCCAGGTCCTTCTGCACTAGCCAAGACAAAACAGTTCTTTAAAGCAACCTTCAACCCACATGGACTAAATCACATTCAGAAAGCACTGTTTTAACCATTAGATGGAGCACGACATGTCCAAAGGAATAAAAAATCTGATTCTTCTGCACCAAATCTAAAAATGCTGAATTCCATATGATATTACAGAGAATTTTCTATTAGAAATAAATTATCCAGTATTAAAAAAAAATAATAAGATATTACTGTTTCTCATCTGTGGCTCTTTACCACATATTTCAGGAATGCTGTTACACATTTGGATAACAATGTTGAGATCTGATGTGAAGTTCTTAAAAGATAGCATGTTATTAGAAAATTCTCAGGATAGAGTGCGGAGAGTTTTGAGATGTGTCTTTTTAAAGAAGACATTTGATTACTGGAGCCACTATGTGTCTGCATTGCTCCACAGGTACAAAGAAGTCACAGTAGCTACTGATTACATTAAGTGGGACAGCCTATCAGGGGAACTGTTGTCTGCTGTCTGCCAACGATACACACAAGAAGCAAAGGGGCAACTGGAACTGACAGGTGAACAGTCACCTTGAAGCTCTGAGTAGGAGGTGTAAATCTGTCTTACAACCGCTTCACTCATGCTAGAAGATTAGGAAGTTCCATTCCAAGCTAAGCCAAATTGAAAGTTTTGTCACTTTTCCCTAGCAATTTACATGGTCACATGTACAGAGGTCTGATCTCAAAATGCAAATTTTGTCTTCCATTTGCATTATTAAGCTGTGAGATAGATGTCTTCCTGTTCATTTGAAGTTTCAACTAAATTTTTTTACAAATCCTATCTTAACTTTCGAAAGCAAAGACAATTTAAATTTGAAAAGTCAGTCATTTTCCCCAGATGAATATTCTCAAAAGGACCTTTTTTTTCTACTATGCCCTGATTCTTGACTACATGAATTCACCTTATTTGCTTTAATACTCATTGAAGTGAGAGGAAAAAAGAAAACACATTATGGGCAAAGGGATTAATAATGTCTCAAAAGAAGTACCAACAATTGCACTGAACAACGATGAATTGTTTTCTAACCCTGAGAAAAGTATTTTTTATTCTTCCTGGCACCAAGACACATTGGAGGAGATCAGAACAATCCCTGGCAGCACAATGGACTCTGTAGAGGTGTTCAATTAAGTACCTATCCAGAAAGGTAACTATTCCCCATCTTCTCTGCTAAAAGACTATAGAGTGGATGGAAAATCCCTGAAACTAAGATATGTATTTGAACAGGCTATTCTAGGAATTTAACACAAAGAATTCTAGGAATTTAGAATAATGTCCTTCCACTCTTACTGTAGCATCGTTACAATCATAATTTTACAGTATCCAACCTTGTTTCTTACTGACTGTGCTTTATATTCAAGTTACAAGGGAAGGCAAGTTTGGTGATTTATCCTGGTTATTTTTTGTGTGGATCACCACTACTGTGCACAGCAGGAAGCACGATCCTGGAGAAATAAAAGAGCGGGTCAAAATCAAGGTTCAATAGCATTTGGGAGTAAGTTTCAAAATGAGGCTCTAACCAATATTGTGAGCCCTTCTGTCAGCAGAGCACTAAAATTCACTTTTCAAGTCGAAGAAACAACATGAAATAATGAATAGCACAATTAAGATTAAGTACAAAGTGGATGCACAGTGCTTGTCTGCCAAACACACCTTGCTAGTAACATAACATGGTTGCTCTAATTTGAGTAATTGCTCGAGTAAAGACTACTTGTAATTAATGGTACTGCTGTAGTTAGCTAGTTTGCATGGATAGCTCTTGAAAATACTCGTAGGCCTCAACATTCTTCAAACTCCATAACTCAAGCTCCTTTTCACTATAATTTTATAATAAAAATTGTTGCTTAGTATAGTCAGGAAGCAAAGATTTTATTTTCATTCACCTGTCCACACACCATGCAAAATGTGACAGAGAAGAAAAGACAATCAGTAATCCAGGTTACCTAAGATCTGACCTAATGTGTATTGAAGCTATAAATACAAACACATGTAATAAGGCACTAATACCACAAGTCCTCAAATTTTTAGCTGCCGCAGAATGCATGTGTACAACAGTGGAAACCTCCTACAGAAAATTACTTTCATAATAATCTATTTCTTCATTTCACTTTTGTAAAACGAAGAAATAGAGGGAATTGCTTAGTGAGGGAAGAAAAAAGGCCTGAAAAAACTTGTTTGCATTCTGTGTGAAGTACACAAACCCCCGATTTTCAAGCTTGCACCCTCAACTTTAACTTTACACCCACCTATGGCAGAAGCAGATGGAAGTGGAGTTATCATCACCAAGTTGGTTGCAGGCTGTCTGCCTGTAAAACTATTTCCCTACAAAATCTAATTTGAGATCAGATTTTCAATAGGAGAACAGTTTCAGAGTACTATGCCCTTCAGGACATTTGACCACATCAAGTGTCAATGTAAGAGCTAACCTGTTCTGAAAGTCCAATTGTCTAATCTGAGGCTCTGCATTCTGAAATCTACCCTAAGGGTATTGCCGAGTGAGCAGCTTCAGCGATAAATGCACACAGTGTGAGAAAAGAGAAGTATTTAATAGCCTTAAGAGTAGTGCCTTACACCTCTACCTTACTGCACCTGACTTTTGCACATGGCAAACCACCTTTTAAGTCCAGTGAAGAGGAGTAATTTGAGGCAGGGAGAATGGCTAGCTCACTTTTCCACAGCAGGAATGCTATAAGTGAGTTTGAAAAGCTACAAGAACACCAGAAGAAATAGAAGATATGAAGAGAAACACATCTCACCATTTTTCTCTATGCACATACATTTTATAGAAACTCTTGTCTCTCTTTCAATCTAAAGCAGAATTCATGATATTCAGATCATTGAAAAATATGTATGAGATCTTCAGCCTAGGCAAAATGTCCTCAGCACTGTATCTCTCACTTTCATTGTCATTATTATTCATGACTAGGAGGGAAACATGATGGTCTGCAATCTGCAAATTTCTTTTAGAGCGCAAACTTAAGAGGCTCGGTGGAACTGATGTGGAAATACAGTAACAAGTCAAAGCTGTAAATGTACGCATATCTCTTCTGTAAGAAAAATTGGCAAACTGTACAAACCTACTTGTATGATTGTCTTTAACACCCTTTTTTCAAAAGAATGAATTTGATTGTGTTGTGTGTTTTTTTTTTTTACCTAGTTTTTAAATAGTTATTAAAAATTAAACAACACTGGAACAAACCTTTTGTGATTATAGCCTTCATTCGCCTGCTAAAAAAAAAAGGATCTATAAATTTATGTACCATTGTAGATGTAAATTACAAAATTTTATATTCAACTATATTAAAACATCTATTCCAAAAATGATTACCAGTTGTGAAAAGCAGACAGGCTTATCACTTGCTGTCAGTTGTTCATGTCTAGTTAAGCAATAATGTGCTAAAACTGCTCTTTTGTTTTGTGTAAGAATTTTGGCAATAGAAGAAATGAACACTCGTTTAATAAAAACTCAGGCTGCTTTTTGCTTTGATGGAGGAAGCAGCTGCCTGTTTTCATTTGCTGCAGAGCAGCAAAACCCATCAATATAATAAGCAGCTTAGATGCATCCATCCACAGCATCTGTAAGGATATAGGGCTATTCGCTCAAAACCAATCCTTGGTTTAATTTTAACAAAGATGTGTCTGACATATTTGAAAATACATTATAATAGGGTTTTGAAATACTAGCATTTTCTCTTTTTAAATACTTTTCACAGTTTTTGAAAGGCAAGTATACATGTTGGAATGATAGAAATGATAAAACAGATACTACTATAGCAAACGGCAGAACTAGCCTAAAATGCAAAGATGGAACATTAAGAGATGCCTTCTGGTTCACAGACTCTCCTGTCCCTTGAAAATATAAAAAATAGTCTTTTAGTCTTTTCAGTAACGGGTTTTTTTCACCATAACCAAGAGCAGAGAAAGATACTACAAATAAGTATCACAGAAAAACACTAACAAATCTGCAAAGATCATAGATACATTATACAACTGTATTTCCTGAGATACTTTTCCTTCCATCCCTCCTGCTTTGCTAAATGTAGATAGATTAATATTAATACTCATTTCCAAAGATACTTATCAAATTGTTGTCTACTATTGCCTGAAAGTAATATAATTTTGTACTAAGTTTCAGCAGTGTAAGTTTGTCCCAAGTGATAACTTTCAATTACAATAAACATTTTTAATTAAAAATAGTTATAGGACTTGCATATGTAATTACAGAAACGGGAACAGAGAGATAAAAAGACCACCTGAGATATAAACCATAAAACTCCATTCTCACTCTAAAATTGTGATGTGGCACATTTGTATTATTAAAAATTCTTAAAACATTATTATTATTTTCATGCTGTTTGGCTTTCTAAGACCTTTCTAAGCTGAGCTTTTAGATGATTTGCACATTAACTGAGAAGTCAGATAATTCTTAATCCTCCTCTTTTTCAGATCCAATAATGGATAAGGGAGCATCTTAGCATGATCAACTAGCAATCTGCCTAGCCTGAGTGGTGGTACACCTGAATTTCGGATTAGTCACCCTCTTTTCATAATATCTGATTTAAATGAGTGCTCATTCTAGGAAGGGTAGAGAAAGAATATTCAAATATATTTGAATTGTACCATTTAAATACATAACAGTAACTTTTAAGTGCACATAGTTATTCGCTTCACAAACAAAAAGCTATGGGGAAATGAAAATTTTAAAGAATCATGTACAGACAAATAGTTGGATAGTTCAGTTAATAACTGCTGTTTTCAGTATTCAGAACAGCTTACAGATATAATCAACCATATATCAGTTTAGCCTTGTATCTCTGTCTTGTCAATTCCAATATCCTAATTTCACTTTTGTCTATAGATCAAGTGAAGAAAGTAGTTGGAGGAGGGAGGGCAGTGTTGTGGGTTTGTTTTTGTTCTTGTTGTTTAGGGTTTTTTTTATAGATATATCGTGCACATAGAAGGTAACAAACCTGTAGATTAACCCTGGTTACTAATATTGTTTGTATTCCTCGAACACTTGATACAGAACATGGAAGTTTGCGTAGCTGATGTATGCACTCTTATGTAGTGCTCAAAATAAAGTGGAATTTATTTGGGGGATTTTGATTGTGTTCAGAAGCATTATCTAGAGCTTGGAATTCTTGTGTTTGTTTGGGGTTTTTCATTATTATTTATTCCCACTGAATTAACTAAACAAAGATGATACTTTTTTGGTCCTAGCAGCTTCTGATTCAGTATTGTTCTCCTTTATCAAACTGCCATTTTACATAGTTTACCAAACAATTAGAAAAGCATCTGCTCTGTGCTGCCAAGAGATATTAACTGTGTGCAAGTGGAGATAATGAATGCACAGTTCAGTTTGAAAGCTTTGGACCATCTCTAACAAAACACTGTACCTCAGAGTGCTTGAAACTTCACATAATGGCAAAAGGTGACCATGCATCCTGCATATTCTTGAATGAAATTGTTAGGCCACCATATTCAGTAAGAGTGGATTCCTTCTCCAGGGGTATCTTCAACTGGTGCAAAGTGTGTAGTTTTTATGTCTGCACTACTGGCAACCATCCTGCAGCAGGTGTCCAAAATCTCCTTATGTTACTAAACATTGTTTTCATCTCTAATATGGGATTAGATCTATAATGAGTTCTTCAAGTGAGAACTCTGCACAAGAGAAACCACTCTTAGTTATCTCATCTATTTATAGATCCACATGGATCTGCATTCCGTAAAAATTTTGACTGTAAGAGTTAAGGCAAATGCTATAATTTACAGTGAGGGGTCTGAAAGGCCAAGGATTACACAAGGACAAAGATCCTTCATCTCCTTCCAGGTCAGGTTTGACATCTACTTATAGGGTGATACAAGAGAACTTACACTACCATTGCTCATGGCTGGTTTTGCCTGCTCTTGTTTCAAGAACCATAGCTGTTGATCTGGCATTTTTCATCAGCACTAAATAGAATAGGCTGGACCTTCAGCTGGTATTATGCCAGTGTATCCCAGCTAGTGAACCAGCCTTGAACTTGAAACATTCGTAGTTTTTCTAAGAAACTAAGAAGCCCTTATTACATTAGTATATGGTAGTAATACTGCTTTGGATCGTTTTGTAGTCAATTCCAAAGGTATCCTTCCCAGGAAATCAATGTTTCAGGATACAAAAGTGATGAGAGTAGAATTTAGTCTCCAAAGTGTCCTGAAAAATTAACAATCAATTTTCCCTGATTACTTTCAAGTTTCCCATGTTACTGTAATAGATTATGACCTAACTGACCCATTCTTATTTCACAAGGTATAAATAATGCAAAAGAGCAACACAGGTGCTACAAGAACTCTGCTGAAAAATGTTGTAAAGCTGTATAAACACTTTTTCACACACTGACAGAAGTGCTCTTAGGTCAAGAATAATTTGCTTTGACTAAGATATACAGCTTAGGGATTTATGCTATTTTTCAGTGTTGAAAGAACATATTTCAGAACATCCACTGGATTGAATCTCAAAAACAAAGCAAATCGTTAGACCAAATTTAACTAAATGAAAGCATGAAAGAACATACGAGATAACCTCATAACAGTATGTTTAGGTTTATAATTGGTAGGTCTTGAAAGACAGTTGACCGAATCCTTAAAGTGAGCACATGCTCTCAGACTTCAGGAATTGATCAGTTGTATGCCAGTGCAGAGATAGAGACCCACCTTTTCACACTGCTATTAGAGTGGAAGACTTTTGCCTTGTGTACTCCATGTCATGGTGACCACAGATCCTTGGGTGACCCCAGTATTCTTCCTAGGGAGCAGCAAGATTTTACAATATCTAACCTGGGCCACCTTATTCTTTGAGACAGAATTTTACTAACAGCAAAGCCAACATAGTAGGTCATTAGTTTCTACACCATTCCCTGCACAGACAGACCTCGAAACACTAAGTTAAATCTGCATGTCAAACTCCCATATTAATAGGCAGACTCTTAAATACCTAGATTATGTTTTTTCTTAATGAGTTTTGAGCTCAGACTTTAAAAATGGAGAGGCAAGTGTATAATCTTCTGAAATTCAAACATTTTCCTTAAGGATTAAACATGTTGTGACACTATTTTCATATAGCTCTCCATCAATAAAGTATTAACACTGTAACCGTGAGGAAAACACTTATTAAAAAAGTAGATGTATATTGCCACTATATTAATTAGCAGTTAACAACAAATTTTATCACTTTCTTCTTGTTCTCTTTTCCTGTTAAGAGTTTAAGCCATAATAATAGACTAATGTCCTGTTACTTCTGGGGAAGGCAGGGTGTGGAGGAAGAAGGGATCATGAAATATATGCAATTTTCACATATAACACACTGCTGAAAATGTAATTCTCTACGTGTTCTGTTCTGAAAACACTTTCTATATTCCTGGATTGTCTTTGCTATCAGGAGCAGGATTGAAATCTCCACTTTAGTATTTATCTGAGGCTGTGATAGCTCAGTTGTCTGCCTCCAAATGCCAAGATAGGGGGAATCTCATCAACCGGAGACCAGCTGCATGATGGGCAGTTAATAGATATATCAAACCTTAGGATATATGCTAAGCTGAGGAGATGATTGGTCGGTTGATATACTGATTGATTAGCATAGGGAGAATGGGTTTCTTCTTGACAACCTAAGATTATGCTTCAGCTAAGCTCAAATTGCTTACACCTCTTCTATTGGGTTTAAAATTACAGTCCTGTCATCTAAAATCTCTCTTCAATGAAATTTTTACCATATATAAAAATTAAAGGGAAAAAGAAAGTAGGTGCAATGGATAAGAGTAAATGGAGTAGATATATTTCACACTACTGCTGTTGGTACCACTAGAAAAAGTTGATAAGTAAAACCACTTGAAATATGTTACATATTCTGTACACTATTAGAGAGCACTTTACAATAATTTACAAAGGGGGGGGAGAGTTTAAAATGCTGAAAAGGAATAAGTGTTGATATTATTGTTTAAAAAAACCTACAGTAGTTATTAAGCAAGGTAATTATACACTTGTGACATGACCAAAACATTTTTTGTCTTCTTTACAGGAATTCCCTAGGTTTCATAGAAATGTATTTAAATTATATTATATATATCAGGGAAATATCATATAACTGCACCAGAATGCATCACCTCACAGCAAAAAGCTTACATTCTGCAAGCCAGAGAAGCAACATACATACTTCTATATTTTGCCTTGAAAAGCCCAGAATTTGTTTTCCCAAGAAAGCAGATTGAATTAAATTCTATTTACAAAATATTTTAGACTGTGTCATCAGCAGGGCACGGACACTTAAAGAAAACACAGCATTTAAAACAATTACTATACCATGTAATTATATGTTGCCAAAACAAACGCATTTCTTACACGTATCATCCGTTTAATTCCCAGCATTACATGTTGGTCATAATACCGGGCTTTGTCAGTTGAGAAAGATACAAATGCTATTAAATAAAACATTAAAACCCCCCAACTTTTTATTATGTTTAATTTGATATTGAGAAACACTTCTCTGCTTGGGCAAACAAGAATTTAGTAGTCATGTAACAAAAGGAGAGTAGCTCATTGAGGATGTTGAAATCTGCACTAATAAATAAGACTGGGTTTCTCAGATTTTTTTCTTCCCTTTCGTATCTGCTATGAGCGGTAGGGGATCAGCTGCAACTCAAATCCCCAGCTGAACAACCCAAATACAACTGAGTGAGCAGACTTAAAACAAGGCCATTTATTGGTGCCTGTTATGCAAACAAAGCATCCAAGTCTTAGAAACAGATGTCAACTGAAGCATATGCTTACTGTAAACTGGAATTTGATTCTCTTTATAAAAATAGACTTAAATGGGCCTTCAGAGACTAGGCTGCCTCTTGTTGTATACCATTGCCTAACTTGATTCAGCCTTAAGCTTTTTAAAAGATGAATAGACTGATATCCAAGGGCAAAAAAATGGAAGTTAAAAAAAATTAAATGGGAAATAAATGATAACGTGTTGGAGCAGTTCCCAGAAGCGATTTTACAGATTTTCCTCTAAAAACACAAGACAGGAAGTTCAAAGCGCAGCGCAGGTCACCTATGGCACGTCGAGTTATCATTTTTATACCACTTAGGGTGAAAAAGGGACTTTATGCTCAAGTGGCAAGTTTAGTACTCTGCTTTTTCTTCTTCCTTTTTTTTTTTTTCACCTCTTCTGACATCTTGATGCCTTTTAAATGTCACTTATTTTACATGAGGCAGTTGGTGGAGACATGAGTCAACAGCAATCAGAACCATTATCCCCTGCAGTGAGCCCTGGTCCTAATGCATTATGACACCTTAGCTGGCCAGCCACCGATTTACCTTTCTGCTTCTTAGGGAATTAAGTGGCATCATGTGAAAATGGTTGTGATATGAACAGCATGGGCATAACTGGTATTAAATTTACCTCTCAGCCTAAGTGAATTTTCCTCACATGTGACTAATCAAAATGAAAGCTGTGGACATGGGCAGATCTGGCCAGCACTTCTCCACCCCTGGGATTGGGGCTATTTTGTTTTATCTCTTTGTACAAGCTGGCAGAAGTTTAAAGTGAAGGGGATAATCCAGTGCTGGTGTCTTTATGAAATAACATCCTTACATGAAGAGGCTTTTAACTGTCTGTCGCTGTCCTCTCAAAAAAAAAAGAGCGTGACAATCTCATTTTGCTGAGCACCCTCCCATGAAAGGAGAAAATAATAGCCATAACAGCTATGCCTAGTACTGACCTTACATGATCCATTATCCACTAAACACTTTAAAAGTCAGTTTTACATACACTGTGGGGGAAATTAGAGAACTATCACAATCATTTTCACTTTAGTGAATTTGTCTTCTGTTTGAAGTCAGTTACTTGATATCCTCGTACATAACTCTCCGTATCACTCCAAAATAGAAAGCGGAAGTCTTGCTTTAAAAATCGATCTTGTGCAAAAAGGTGGGAAACACACCATACTTTTCCTATTCTGATTAATACAGATACTGACAGCAGTGAAACTCAATTTAGCATGAACTTTCTTCGGAGTAAATGTGAAATAATACAAAAATCATTATATAATTTCAAGTGTTCAACATCAGTACAAAAATATTTTTATCAATCATTTCAGCTGAGATAAGTAGGTGCCAAAGAAAGTGCAGGCAGAGCAATTATCATCCTGTGCAGTCAGAAAGATATTTATTCACAGACTAGAGTGACTTGCATTCTACTACAAACCAGCTGTGAATGTTACTGATAATAACAGCACTGCTAGATTTTCCCAAAGCAGTTTCTTCCTAACAACTTAATTGTATAGGACAAAACCACCTGAAGCATGAAGTCCTCTCCTACTTGCAACACTGCTTGACCTTCTGTGGCTGGGAGGATTAATTTCTAATATGCGAGTTTTAGGCATTTACTCTTTGATGTCACTGAAAGTCAGTAGTAACCCATAGCTCAAACAGTGGCACTTGTAATTTTATTCAAACAAATGTTGATTATAAGATGTCATTCAGTGGCTCAAATTTTGAGATTAACCCTGTCTATCTGAACATCAGTTCTAGATTAAAGTTGTGCAAGTTGTTCATTCTAAGCATGAAATTTGGCTATGCATTAGTCTATTTTTTTTTATCATATGATGGTTCTACTCTGCTCCACATGGACTTTGCTAAGTCCGGACAGTGCTAGAAGACTCTCAACTTTCAACAGTCTATTACCATATGTAATGCAAGTTTGACTGGTGAAAAATGATTAAAAAATTAGCAGAAGAAATGTATCAAGACGTCATTATGGCATTTACAATATCAAAGCTCACTTTCCTTATGGAAAGAGAGACATAGGAATATATAGATTTTCATCAAAATATCTATCTCACATATCATACTCATTTTTTTAAGAAGCTAAACCATCACTAGCAAACACCATAAATACTCCTTACACTAATTTATAGAAATGCTTGAAGATAAAGATTAGGAGAAGGGTTCAGATTTTTTGTTACAAACACAGGAAAAAATATTAATCATGCATAGAGATTGCCTGGGTAACCTTCATTTTATCAATGAGGCCACATAATTAAGGTCAAGTTAATGTAGAGATTGAAATTTAGGGAACACGTCAATTAAGATAAACAGGAAAATTACCTCTTCCTAAAAGGATTAGCCTCAAGTGGAAAGGTTTGTTCAGAAAATTACAATCTATTTGGTAAGGAAGATGGATCCA
This sequence comes from Melopsittacus undulatus, assembly GCF_012275295.1. Lineage (NCBI taxonomy): Eukaryota > Metazoa > Chordata > Aves > Psittaciformes > Psittaculidae > Melopsittacus > Melopsittacus undulatus. Next base: position 112,858,071 of record NC_047529.1, on the reverse strand, counting down.
CAGCAAAGTTAAATCTGAAGTACACAGGCTGGCATATTTTACACAAAAGAGTTGCAGAAAACCAAAGAAAATAGATTAATTTTCTTTTGTTTTTACTATTTTCCTAAAAAAAGAATGCACAGCAAACATGGCTGCAATAGGCATAAAATGCTGCCTCTTTTTGATTCTTTCTTAGTCTCAGACCATTGGACCTTGAAATCTTAACACCAACAGAAAAGCAGAAGGTACCCTGTTTACAGTGACATTATACATTAGCATTACTGTAAAAATATCTGGGCCAAATAGATAATCTGTAAATATCCACTTAAGATTGCCATGTTTTTTAATCTAAACCCCAAGGATTATTATTTCAGAGTTTGTTTGACAAGAAACATGAGTGACAAAACACAAGCAAAAGTGATATTCTCCATTGTCTAGAGGGTGCTGTCATTTTGCATTTAGTCATGCCCACTTCAACATCTCAGAAACGATTTAAAAAATAAAAGATTTCCATTAATTAGATTCCTTTTTTGTTCTATTGATTTTGTGCCAATACAACAAAGAAACTAAGAAAAGTTTGAATGGAATATAAGAGTCTTCAGTAAGATGAGAAGACTGATAACTGCTTGAGACAGGAGATTTACAATGACACTCCTTCGATATTCCCCACCAGATATTCTGTACCTAATAGCTTGCTACTTCCCTGTTTTCTAAACACAGGATAACAGAGTAAACAAAAGAAAGGCAGCAGATTTGATAGAGTCAAGCTCCACTGACTTGAGTAAAATGGCTAACAAAGAAAATGTGGCACTGGGATAATGGCTTTTCAAATGCTTGTGTTGAATGCCTTCCATTTATCACCTAAAAGTACATCAGGATAGTTGTTTTTTTTTTTTAATTTATACATATAGTATCACCAGTGTAGGCATATATCTGTTTCTATCCTAAAGTCCTTACAGGAAGCAATGGTTTGTAGAATTATTACTACTAGCTTCTTTTTCAACAACTGTACCTCCAAAGTAACTTCCAAAGCATCCAGTGGAATTTGCTTCTTTAAAGCTCTTTGGGGGCAGTCACTGCTCTTACAGGTGTGTCAGTATCAAAATGCCCAGGACCAGCCTGACACAACCAATGCAGTCACAGCTCACCTTCTGTCCTGGCTGACTTTTCTTTCCACAAGAGTAGCTCAAAAGCGTTACACTGCCCTGACCACTGCAGTGCCAGGTACATTCACTTCAGCTCAGTCACAGCACAGGAATGAACCTAGTGTGTCTACTTACAGGTTTGCCATCTGACTTCAGTTTTGACTGACAGCATACGTTTTTATGCCATTCTTTTATTAACAATATTTTGGGACTTACATTCTGGGAATCCATGCCAGCTTGCTGGTATAAATGTGTTCTGCTTATTTAATAACAATTCCAAAGGTTCAGCTTGGGGGTTTTCTCTGGGTTTGGGGCTTTTGGTTTTGTGGTTGTGGGTTTTTTTGTGTTTGGTGTTTTTCTGTTTGGTTGGTTGGGTTTTCTAATTTACTAAACAGATACTGTAACATAAACTATTCTTTCTATTGAATTGTCAGGCACACTATAGGAATTTCAAACTCTTATCCTATAGCAGGGTACTTCACGATGATAGCCTTTACATAACATTAAGGTTTTTTTAATTCAAAATAAAGACTAATGCAAGTATTCAATATCAGCAAAGCAGCAATATCACATTTCAATATTACTTTCTTTTTTTAATTCAGCTGTAAACTGTTGAAACAAACCATTCCAGTAAAAAGCTATTACTGACCATATATTTAGGAACATATGTGCCAGAGAACACATTAACATTGCTGCAATATTGCTTATTAGGGCTACAAAACTTTCCTTTAAGAAAGAAAGATTAAATGTGAAAATATATGAAAGACAAGCACATCTACGTAGCTGTTCCTAAAAGGGCTGAACAGGAATACAGGAAAAGATACACAAATGCAGCCTAAGCTCACCATTCCAATTATCTCCTGGGTATTGTCGTACACCTTAGTTTTGTCAGGCATGATAAAGAGGAGTAATATTAGAGCAACCAAGCAGATGGTCTGTGGAACTAGATTACACACTTTAGACATAAGAGAGAAGCAACGCATTCAACCCTTCTGTTTGGACAGAAGAGCCGTCTTAGCCTGTCTGACCTATTAGCTAGTAAACTGGAGCATATCGCCAAGCGCTATCATGCTGTTCCTTTAAAAGCAAACAACCTCACTTTTTATGATAGGCACTGGATCATTTTAAGAGAATGGTAGGTAATGTCTGCTGCATTAGACAGATGGTCATATCATGAAACCATATACAAGTCACCATGACTAAAACTCATGCTCACTACCTTGTTAATTCACATAAACTGCAAAGCAAAGCAAACCTATGCTGAATGCTTTTCTTAGTATCTCACAGTTCATATATATGCACATATATATAATACTCGCAATTTAAATGTAAGGTTCCATGTTTTATTTGACATCCTTTTTTATAACCTAGTATTAATATTGTCTACATAATTTTGCAGTGTGAAAATTCAGATTCTAATCTCACCTTGTTTTAACCTTTGCATAACTCCACTGACTACCATGGAGCCAATGATAGAGAACAGATATTTTAGATCCAAGAATAGTATGCATCCTCTCTAGCCATAATAAGCTAATTACCAATAGAGAATAGACTTGCACTCTACCAAGAGCCAGGTTTTACTGTGTTTTCCAAAATATCTGTGGGTTTTTTTTTTCTGTACAGGTTTTAGAGCAGCTAACATTACAACTGCAGAATGTCATGACTCCCTTTGCAGTACTATGCCTGCATCTCTCATTCACACTTATACAAGAAAACAAGGAAGATGCAGCCAGTCTCCTTGGCAGTGGTCAATAAAGGCACATCACTCCACAAAATTGTGTATTAAAAGATGTGTATATTCCTACAAGGGCTGCCACAGAATTGGAAGAAATATTACAAGAACTGGATTTCTTTATCTTGCTTATTTCTGATGCACATTAGAGACATTATTTGGTAATAAATTACAATTACTTAGTCATCAAATCTACATTTTTAGACAATTAGCAATTAGTTAACCTCTCTTTAAACCAGTAGCAAAATGTTTCCAGCAACCAGGCCTTTTCAAGATGAGTTATCTCTACATATGTTCACAAGGAGAGCTGCTCAAGGCTAGAGATGGTTTCCCCCTCCCACAACTACAGACAGCATGTACAAGCCCAACCTATCCTCCTGCTTACTCGAAGAATATGTAAGATAGCACATTTCTTATTGCTAGGCTGCTCTCAGCCACAGAACTGCAACCAAACCAGGCAGACCAGGAATGATTTCAAACTGTACTTGGAGAGTTGCTGGTGGTTAACTACCACCTCCTCTCTGTGTGGCAGCACCTAGGTACACATTCCCCGTCAAGCTGACCCCAGGCAGTACTGTCAACACGGTGACAGATGCCAGGAGACAGGGCTGAAAAACCTCCAAATGAACAATTCTAGGTCTGCTGCACTAAATGCCGCAGAGTTCCTGGCCACTTTCCTGGATGGTTTAACATTTGGACAAAAGACAGATAGGAAACTCTGCATTTGCCCAGGGTGAAAGCATCCATAAGTGAAGTCAGAGATACAGGCTCTGCTCTGCTGCAGCACATGCCAACTAGCAGAGATCTGCTGTCTTTTGATCCCTTGCCTCCTTGCAGAAAACATTGTATCCTCTGCAGGTAATGAGGAGCACAGCTCAGGAAAGTCCCTTTGTGGGTCTAAATGGTGTCTAAGTGGTTCAGTGGTCTTCTGACCAACAATATCATTTGAACTAAAGCAGGAGGGAGAGAGGGAAAAGGAGAGCAGAGGGAAAGAATTCAGAAGAGAAAGGAAATGGAATAGATGATGGTGCTTGTGGATCATGCCTTGAATATCAACTGATAAATCACAACAATGGCCTCGGCTAGGTTAAATGAAGAAGAGAAAGGAAGAATATAATGACATAAGAAAGAATATATTGTGATTCTTCAGTGTATCTTCAAGCTTGATGGATTAGGTGTGCTGGAGGGTTCCCATGGGAAAACTAGTATTTCCCTCTGGATAACCAACCAACAAACAGCCCCTTGCTAAAGTCCGTGGAATCTGTATGTCAGAGTGTATGGCTACTCCTAAAGCCTGTTCAACAGTGCCAAGAAAAGATTCCCAAATAGTTCTTGCTTAACTACTGAGTCTTTCAGAGAGCTGAGTCTGAAAGAGCTCTTCCAAACGCATGACTATCAGTCACAGGAAAAACTTGCATTGACCCTTTCTTTAGCACTCTAAATAACATACAGGCCTTATACCTTTGGCACATCTGTGGATTGAAAGTTGTATCTGCTGTGACAAGAAAGCCAGCTTTCTACAAGCTGACCCTTTGGATGTCTGACAGCTTCTTTACATTCAATGTTTCATTTGCAGCTACCAGAGAGCTCAGGAGAATCACAGAATCCCAGACTGGTTTGGGTTGGAAGGCACCTTAAAGCTCATCCACTTCCACCCCCCTGCCACAGGCAGGGACACCTTCCACTGGACCAGGTTACCCCACGCCCTGTCCAACCTGGCCTTGAACACTGCCAGGGATGGGGCAGCCACAGCTTCTCTGGGCACCCTGTGCCAGGGCCTCACATCCTCATGATAAAGAATTTCTTTCTAGAATCTAAGCTAAATATGCTCTCAAAAAAAACCAACCAAACTGAAAACCCCAAACCCCAAAACCCCAGACTAATGAAACTAAGCAAAACTGGATTTGAATATCCAGTTCTCAAGAGTTGTCATGTATGAATGTAAAATTAAGAATTCTGCAACCATTTGTACATATATAACAAGATGCTGTTTCAAGATGTGAAATATAATTTAGATTTTTGTACAAAAATGTTAGCACGGAAACATAGTTGATTAAAGTGGATGGCTGCCATAGAAGATCTGACTAGCTAAATGTATATGCATACATAGTCATTAAGAGAAAACATTTTGCTAACATTATCTTCAAGGCCACTATCATTTCAATAGTCACTCAGAGATTACTGAAGAACCATTGTAAAGATTATAGGAAGCATCCTCTATTAACTTTATGCAGATGTGCTGAAGAACACTGAATTGTAATTAAGACAACACTGCTGCATTGCTTGCAAATCATACTTTACTACATGATGACTGATTTCTTCATCTATCTACAGAATTTTATAGGAGAAACTACAGCTCTTACTTTTCAGTGACGGCAACACAGAGCTCTGTTAATTAAAATTGAACCTTGTTGCTCACACAAAAATAAAGACATTTTGTCAAGCCTAAGCATTCTTGGGATCCTTTTGGTCCTTTCCATTGGTGAAGTGAATGATCTCACTGACACTCAAGTTGCATTCTTTCAAAGAACTTCAGAGTGCAGTTAATTAGATTCTAAGATATAAACCAGCTTTTAAAATATGCATGAGCAAACCTGAGTTTTAGTAAGTTATTACATGTATAATTTCTTTAGGCTTCACTTTACATATGTCATTATTACCATGAAAGAAAAAACTTTGTGCAAGTAGCAATAGAAAACCAGCTGTTCCTATACTAAATTTATGATCCAATTGATGATTGCCTTAATGAGCAAAGTCTGGCTTTAAATTTAAATCCAATATAAGTCTATGTAGAAATAGGAATTATTTCAAAATTCGAAAGAAACTAGACCCAGAATGTTTATTTCATCACACTAAAATCATCAAGTATCATTACTCAAGTTGAACACAATGCATTATAACACTTATTTTCTGTTCGGCGTACAGGTAGTACACAATATTCAGCAGACTTTTAACTTCTAACACATCAATTTTGCCTCACTTTTACTGACACTGTGCGTAAAGACAGTAGTGAGTACAGAAACAGATTGCATCATACATTTGAAAATTGCACATGAAACAGTTACCTGATATACAGAAGAAAATTACCAATGTGACTCAGTTCATTGTAATCAGCCAAAAGGAGCAAATTCAGAGGATTTTTCACAGTGTATTTCCACAGTATGCATTATATTTCTGTAGAATTGCTAACATGAGGTTTTACCATTGCTTGTTGGAACTTCTAGTTACTGTAATATGGTGCCACTCTTGCAAAGCACCAAAACAGTGTCTTGATAAAACAAAGTTGCTTACTGGAAGAAACATTAAAGAGTGCTTCCTTCCAAAGTCCTCAAGGAATTAGTATTAAAAATGTTACTTAGAAAAAGAAAATTGTGATATTAGGTAATCCTAAATGACATAATAGCATACTGTTAATGACAAAAATATTAATTAGTGACAGAACAATGGATTACTTAGATGCGTAATATCTTCTATGTTTCTACAATAAGGAATCATAACATAACATCCAGGAAGATGACACCATGATGGCATTAAGCACTACTAGAATGTACTCCATGGAACAGTTTCGTTAACATGCCAGCAAAATGTCACTAATCTGACCATGGATCTTGACTATATAATTTTTTTCCTGTTACTTCTGTCTTTGACTAAATAGGTACCACAAAACCCAATAAGGAAAAAGAATTAAGTCAGTATTAAATTTAGGGACACATTACAACAATACAATAAACACTTAAGTGCATTGATTTGCTTAAGTTCATTCTGTTTCTGAGTTGTGTGTTTTCTAAATAGAAAAGCAGAATTATTAAGATAAATGAAAATAAAAATCAGTATGAGTCAGAGTTCCATACTACAAGCACACAAGCATATATGAAAGGAAAGACAGTATTTCTTTACTACTGCCTATGTATATATTTCTATACTACTGCCTTATGCTTATGCAAAGATAAAAATAACAATGCATTGTTATACCAAAGCAACCTGCTCTGAATCTTGTGTCACTGTGCAAATCAGATGAGTCACCTATCCTTCATTCTGATCCATCTCATGGCAAGAACTAGATAAATCCTTTTGCTTTACTCCATTCATCTATGCTGAATGAAGACGATATAACAAGCAAAATTCAAATAAAATTTATTACTACAATTATCAGAAAGGACTTCAAAGGCAAAAAAGAAAATAATTTTTCTTTCTCTCTTTTCCTGTCTTCCAGCACCTCTTTTATTTTTGGTATTGGTATTCAATATTCCAAAGTAATGGAACACAGAATAGCACACATTATTCCAATACTATCACTCAAAATAAAATAACAATAGTAACTTTAGAAAGGAATGCAATTGAAGAAGAAAATACATACTGCATAAAATTATCTGTAAAGACCTGGAAAAATAACAGTACAAAAAACTATAGTGTTATTAAATAGTAAAAACATACACACCTAAACATATATGAGAGAGCACTATTTCCAGTGAAACCATATGTGAATTTACTTCATTATATCCAACACTGTAGCTCAGTTTTGAAACTATATGCAGTCACTTATGATCAACTAGACATTGTCTTGAAACAGAAAATTATAATCTAAGTTTAAATAAATATATATATGAATAAAAAACCCCAAACTATCAAGAAGAGGTAAGACAAAAAGATGTTTTGACCTATTGATAGTGTTCATCATTACATACTAAAAAAAGCTCATGTTGCATCATGCACCAGGCTATGCACTGACTTCTGCAGGTTCAGAGGAAGAATGTCTTCACATTAAGTACTGCATGAATAGGTAGAATATAGTAGAAGAGATTCCTACTTTCCTGCAACATGAGGAATGGTGACAACTGAATTTGTCATGTATTTTCTGATAGAGTATGACAAATCTTGCTGCTTAACAAAAAAGCATATAACCAAATTCTGTGATTCCTGTTTGCACTGAAGTCAAAATAGGACATCAAATATGACCTGGGAGTGTAAGAAAACCTAAGTGCTACACACTGGCCATGTTACCATGCCCAACTCACTTGCACCTTACCTTCCTTGTTTTCATCTATATTAAAGGCAAAGCTTGTCATACCAAATTGTTTGCATGCAGTTCAAAGTGTAAAATCTGCATTCCATTCCCAGAATAAATACGCACTTTCTGCATTGCCTTCAAAAGGTCATTTCGTTGCTTTGTGGTGGATTCTGCCTCACCTCCTCTTTCTCTTTTTCACTTATTGCTCTTCATGGTAATATCTCTTACTCAAGACCAGGAGAGTATTTTTTACGCTCTGAATTTAGACATTACTTAAGCAGCAACATTAGGTAATTTTTTTAGCCTTGGCTTCCTAGATAATCCATAGAGAAAGAAGGGGCTCATCAGAGCAGAGATCTATGACAGGTTTTCTAGGTACTCTCTAGAAATGGCTACCTTTTCCACTGACTATAATGGAAACAGAAAGGTTCTTAGATCTCTAACCTCAGCACCTAAGTTTTAACAGTGGTGGTTTCCATAAACCATTATAATTCAAATAAATAACCACAAACTGTTTGGATTCAGTTCATCCTTTTAACTACTTAGAATTTGGAGCGTGTGAACACAGTGCTATTTTGAGACACGATCATCCTAATAGGATGATCCTGATGGGATCCTTTCTCTAGGCATGCATGAAAAACATCCTCTGTTCTCTTAGTCTGAAATGACTTTCTTAATAGGTCTGTAGTTTATCAGTGTATGGCAGCTGCCTACACTGAAAACTGGTTTTACTCAGGGATTCCACTTTTGTGTTGTGTATTTCACTTTTCAGTCCAGAAATATTTGCTCTGTTCTCCAGTAAGGCCTTGTATAAAAAGATGATGCTCTCAAGAGAGAGTCCAGAGTCCATAAATCAACATATCTGGTTGTCACATATTCAACAATTTGAAACATTCTTTCTTAACACTACTCTGATCAGATTAACAGGAACACAGACTTCTCCAGGAGAAACCCACATGCAGGATTTATATAGAGCTTTTTTAAACAATCTATTTTAAAGAAGTCTTTTCACAAAAAGTACTCAAACACTATTTCATCTGGTCCTGTACTGTCATGTTCAAACATATCTAAGAGACTAGTGGAATATACTAAATTTGGTTATGCAAATATTACCATCTTTTTGAAACAGTCTGCATTATAGAACAAACCAGTATTTTACACTTTGGCCCTCTGTTCCTTCCTTTGGCTGGCTTGTTACATTACCCCAGCACTTGGCTTGGAACATCCCTTTCCCTTCCAATCTTTAAAAACCAGTCTTAAATACTCTTGCTGAAGTAATTTTGAAATATTATGGCTATTCTTTTATTGTAATTATACAAAAAAGAGCTCACAAATTACAGATGGTGAGGTTATTTTCTAGCTATGAGATTTTAATGCTGCTATGTTATTGAAATGATAAAAACTGCAAATGTGAACAAAGAAATGAAACAGACAGGAGATAACCTGATTCCCAGGAAAACCAGGGAAGAGTTCACTGAAGTCATGAAGTTGCACTCCAGAGAATGACAGGGAACACAAATATTCCTTCTTTATTTCTTGTTTTCACAACTCTTACATTTCTTCTTTTGCAATCATATGTCAGTCCTTTTTTAAGATTACTGCATATGCTTTGAAGTAATCAATACAAGTTTCACTAATAAAGTATCCTGCTAAAAGAAAAATAAACCCCTTCTTTTCTCTCTTTAAAAATAATGTATGGATATAGTTCTGTAAATGTTATTTAAAAATAATGTGTATTCCCTGTTTATTCTAAGTGGCATGAAAAAGGGTGAAATAGAAAAAACCAAGGTCAAAACACTCTATTGGCACTATTGCCTCAAGCAAGAACCAGTCTGACGTCAAGAGATCAAGCAGCAGCAAACACTCTATTTTCAGATATCTGAAAGCAGTAAAGATGATGGAAGGTAAAACCAGTACAGATTTGTTATAGCCACTGGAAAAAAAAACCCAAACAAAACCCCCAATAAATTGTAAGGATTAAAATACATCACTGCACTCAGCTACTTCTCCCACAGCTTTTTAGTTTTACCTATCTTGCAACTCCACACAATTCTTATATTACATTATTTGCAATCGCAGATTAAATAAAACTAACTCTGAAAAACAAATTAACATCTTAATCCTGCATCTCTGAGAGAGTCACTGCTAAACTGAGTAAAGTTTTTTGCTGTTTCCTGTCCTGCAGGTACAATTACTCTATCTAAGAGCAGTTCCACTCATATGGGAAACAATGGGAAGCATTAGTCATTTTGCAGAAGTGCATCTCTGCTGAGGGCAACTGTGGCTTCAATCCCATTGAGAGCAATAGGAGGTAGTAGCAATTTTGGAAGGAGGAAGTTGTCTACAGAATACTCCATAGGAGAACATTATTCATCAGCTCTTGCTGAATGAGAAAATTTCAGTTCTCAACAGTAACAGCAAAAGGAAATCTTCATGCCTTTAAAAATCTTTTATAGCCAGGATTTAGTATAAAGGATAGGGAATAGATACTATTTTGTTAATAAGATAGTAAATACTTTAGTAAAAAAAAGAATAAAATCATAGTAAACTACTAGATTTCTACTAGAATTCCTAACAGACAAATCTTTAAGCTTACTTTAAGTAAAACTGCTCAATGTTTATGCATTGGAAATCTGGAACAACTATTTTTGTGCCCCAAACTACATATAGAAATTTTATAGTGATTTGTTTCATTTCTTCTCTAGGTAGCTTTCTAAAGCAAACAGCAAATGAAGAATCCTGCAAAACTACAGGTACTATCACTTGCTTTAAAATCTATTTAATATATCTGCAATTAATAATCTAAGTCAGGTTAATATAAAATGTTTTAAATAAATTATGTTAGACTGAATTGCCAGTGGTGTTTCCATCTCCTCCTGCCACTGTTTTAAGATCTTGCATTTTTACTGCTGCAGACAAACTACCAGTAAAAAGAGGCAGAGAAAACCCTTCAGCTGCTGATAATTGTTGGAGAACCAGGAGATATCCATATTGATTTAACAAGACTGACCTAAAATAGAGACACAGCCTTCATTCTTTAATAAATGCATACATTCATGATTTTTCAACAATGCTGCTGATTAAGATAATGTTTAAACTTTCCCAATTCAGAGTATGAGAACTCAGTCTAGAATTCAAGCAAAAAATTTACATCTGAAATTTCAGATTTACAATTGTTTTGTAAATTGAACCTAATGAATCCATTTAACCCTGTCCAAAAGTTGTCACTAGGAAACAGCATGAAAGCACTTACAAAGTGTTGTCATTTTTCTATATTACACACAGTAGGTTATTACATCAATAGCTCACATAACAAAATATCACTAGCAGCACTGCATATACACTTCACTCTTAGCAAGAATTACCTGTAGATGCCCCTCTACCAATATGCTATAGTGGGATATAGACTCTATATTTCAGTGTCTCCCTTGCTCTTTGTGCAAGAAAATGATGTTGCTAACTCTAGGTAACAGAGTTGTTTCTTCCTTTCTTTCTTTTTCTGGCTTGGCACAACCATTAGATACACAGATCCTGAAGGACAATTGCACTGCAAAGACCTTAAGGAAGAAACAGTGATGCACAATTTCACTTACATATAATTTTAATGATGCAAAATGCACCCTTACTTCAGAATATAGGTTGTTTTTTAGAAAGACATGTAGAGTTCATGAGAAACATTTTTAACTGAAACTGGAAACTTGAAGCTGGAGAAAACAAGACAGAATACAACCCTTCTCAAGTACTATTAAATGGGTTTAAGGTTAAGGCACTTAAAAAAATCAGTGGAATACAAATGGTTAGCATAAATTTTGTTGAAAAATTAAAAAATTAATTATACATCCTCTCAAACAAGAGAGAAATCTGTAAGGGACATGCTGATGAACAGCTTACGTTAAATACCATAATATGGGTATGGAAAGATTACAGCACAAAATAGTAAAAAACATATGGGAGGGATCAGAATACAATTCCAAAGGCATTGTCCATTACAGCATTTTACCTTAGTATATGCTATAAAATCACCAAAAGACAAATAAAGGAAGACAGCCTTCTGTGACAGAAGCTGATGACAGCTGACTTTTTTCCATCTGCCTAGGATCTAGTGGGATCATGTGTAAGTCCATCTCTCTCCCCTACTTTGGGACTAGGTACCCTTCATAAGCTCTGTACCTAGACAAGCACCAAAAGTGACAGTGTATGGTGGGTTTTAGTTTGTTGGTTTTTTAGGCTTAGGACAGGCTTTTTAATTTAAAGAATTGCATGCTAATAAGGAGCATGTTCATTTATTGGAAATATGGGCAAAATTTTGATTATTACCTTTTCAGATATGGTAATGCTAAATAAACTCATCTTCCTTTTAATACAAAGTAGATAAAAGAATAAAAGTGTAGAAAAGAGAGTTTTCTGACTATATTAGGAGATATGGCTGAGAATTCAACAGTTAAGCTCTTCTATCAGAGAAGAAATCAAGCACTGATTTTTAAAGACTACAATATACAATTAAAATCAACTATATAAAGGGAAAATGTGACATAACATGAAGCTTCAAATAAAGTTTTTCAGTGTATGTAATTACACCAATTACATTTAGAAATTGTATTTACTTCCCCAGAAAGAAATAGGATTAAAAGGCAATTGTACAAAATGACACCGCACAACTTTCTCATTCAATCTTACTCAATATGGAATTATAGTACTTAAACTACCTCAAAAGAAAGGCCATCAAGCTCTAATTCAAAACACCAATAAAATAAAACATGCAGATTTCATACCCTGTGCTTTTCAGTGTGCAACAAAAACATGTAGCTATTATAAGAAACCTTTTGAGTTGTGATATACGGGTTTCAGACTGATCTAGAAAGAGAGGTCAATTACACCTTCCTAATACACTTACTAAAATTAATTTCTTTTGCAAATTTTCAAACAAAACCACATTATGGATTGTGAATCAAATTAATTTATTGGGTATGTCTGAAGAATTACAATATCCTCACTTCAGATTCACTCAAGTGTGGTATTTCAATAGATCAGAGAGGGAGATGAGAGGGATACACCATGGCTCTATAGGATCAGGTATTCAAAGCTTTGTGGATCTTTATCTCTTCTTGAGATTGTCAATGATCTCAACACTCTTTTAAAGTCTGAAACTATGAAGGTAAAGACAGAAGAAAAGAACATCCAAATTTATATTAGAGAATTAATATATATATCTGAGAATGAAGGACTTCCTTCTGCATACTGAATCATGTTTTGCGTCTTCCATTTAAGAACTACAGTTTCAGAAGTATCTCAGTTCTTAGCTGTCTGTATCTTGGTGCACATAAAGGTAGGTATTTCCTTATGAATGGGTACCCAATAAGGTTCAAAATCAAATCTAAGGTATCTCAAGTTGCATGCATCTGGCATAAGACATTTAAATGAAAGCATATAGATATTCAGACCTGTATTATAGCAGGTATGACAAGAGATTTTGACAGATTATTATCTGGACAGAACCATCAGGAAACAACATTTTGTTAATCTCTCTAATGTATCAATGATCTTTTTCACTTTAAATTCCCTGACAGCCTTTGGATATTTTTCAAACTATGGAAAACATTCTGATCTAGATCCTGGTCTAAAATTGTCATGCATTGGCAATCTAAAGAAAGCAAACAACAACTAAAGGAACTGTCCTAAAGGAAATACTTTCTTTAAATGTTGTAAAACATGGAACAGTGTTGAAAAAAAACATGAAATAAAACATGGTTTTGTCTATAAAGTTAAATTTCTAAGTAAAGGTTGGTTTTTAAGCCCAAACTTTGAAATTTAAAAGATTTTCAGAGACTTTATGACACAAAACCTAACAAATATTTTTTCTATCCTCCAAACCAGAAAATGCACCAAAACTAACATTTGCCACGGAGAATTCCATCTGTGTCAGCCATGCAATTTCCAACACAGCATATTTTGATGAAAAAAAAACCTGAGTTCTACATTTAGGCCTTCCTCCCTGTACAGACTGCTCTTCTTCAGAAATACCACTGAGAATAGACTAGACCAGTCAAATCCGCACGACCCAGAAACCCTTCTTTGTGCCACAGAGAGAAAACATAGAACATTTTTGATTTTCCCCTAAAAAAAGAAAGGTCCAGGTATAACATCACCTGCATTTTCAATAATTGGTCCTTCTGTCAGCAGTAAGTCATGAAGCAGGGAAGAATTACAATATAAAAAAAGAGTAGATGCCACTGCCATATTCCCTGGAGGTGATATTGAGGTAATGGGGATAGATTAGATGACCTTCGGAGCTCACTTCTAACCTTATTTCCTACAGACTATGATATCTTCACCAAGTTCCAGAGAGAAGGCAGATAAGAGCTGATTTCTTTGGGAAGGTATTAGTTAGACTACAACGACGACAGAATCGCTGCAAGAGTAAATGGATATATCATTCCCCATAACAAAAGTACTGACATTTCAAGGGAGACACACAAAGCCTAGGCAAGGCATTTCAGAGAATAATTGCAAGTATCGAGTGATGTCAGTTATGAATACCTGAAATTTTGTGTTGCATTCAAGTTGCTTAAATGTTACTGGTTATCAACTTTTGGCTGAGACAATGATGCAGTTTTGGGATTTGTAACTTTTGAGTGGCTCAGTTTAACTTTCATACACACCAAGATTACTGCTAAGGCTTGTAAAAGGAGATGTTTTACAGAGTACTTACTCATTCCAGTACAGCGGACACAAGGTATGTAACCAATATATCCCCAGCTTTGATGTGGACTCTGTGTCTCCCTTCCAGGGTCACTATGGAAGCATTTTGCCTATGGAGTGAAGGAAGTATCACTTCTGTCCTTAGAAGTTTAACACAGTTTAGTGTTCTGACCTTGGCTCACCATCCTCTGGATGCTCCTTACGCTCCTTGCCTTCAGAACCCCTGATCCTGGAAACTTACTTGAATGTAATTCTTCATGAAGATGTATTTTCCCTCTCCAGGCTGATGCACCCATTACCCAAATTGGAATGACTTTCTCCTCCTGATATTAGAGAGTCCTTGTGAAGGTATCACAAAGCTTGGAAAATAGCTCCAGAAGCTGTCACTTTTAGGAAGAGGCAATGCAACTGAATTTATGTACCTCTGAAATTGTTCTTAAAGTGGGAAGCCTGTAGGCAATTTAATTGTTCCTTACTTAGAGTACAAATTAATACAGAAAAGTTACATTGCCCCAAAAGATTTAAGTTTGGTGGTTTTTGGTGGTTTTTTTTTCTGCAGTTTCTTCACTGGAAAATGAGTTATCTTTTCTGTTTAGCAATTCTGCATTTGTCATTTATAAGACTGATATGGTCCAGAATCTCTGTGGTTTTGAACAGCTTTGCAACACATTAACAGTAAGAACTTTTTGAGTAGATAAGCTAACACCTTTGTATTGTACTGATACAACTGATATTAACACAATATGACAGTGCTAAAGCTTTTTTAAGACAGTCAAGAGAAATGCCATTTTTGCCCATTCTAGCACTGCTGCACCAGCCATCACCAGAAATGTAGCTTGCTTGCTTTTGTGGCTAATACCCTGCATGCTGCTTAGGTCATCAGTAACCATACAAAATTATCTTACTATTATACAGATGTTTTATTAATACATTAAAGTTTCTAAAAGGTGACTTGATTGTTTATTGTCAAGATCAGCTACTTCCCATGCACACCAAAGAAAACTTAAAGCCTTATTCAGGAATTTATTGCTCTATTTCAGTGAATCATGACCATATAATACTTTCACTTGAGACATTAAAAAGGGAAAAATGAATACAACATGAAATAAAGACTGCTGCTGTATTTTGTGTGAAGCATTTACAGCGTATGGCTTTCTACACATTAACTGTGAACTGCTGCGATTAAATAGAACCTTCTCCAGCAATACTGAAGGGGATAGCTTTTGCTAAAGCCACTTTGGCAAAAAAGTAAGAGAACAGGAGGAAAATTACTCAGGGCAGAAGGCTCACAAACCACCCTGGTTTAGAGCAAATACACTGGCCAGCCTGAGGCAAAGGCAGACTGATGAGGAGGAATGTTACAAATTGAAGTGAGGAGATGCTGTGCAATGGTTTTACCTTGTACTGCATAGTACAAAATGCACTCCACGTACAAAAGTAATATAGGCTCCATGTGTTTGAACCTGACTCTTCAGAACTAGATCGATCCCCAGACTTCAGGTCTTCATGCTGCTGCCTGTTGTGCAGTCCGTTTCCCTGATTTTCTTTTCTGTTTTGCTACTCCTAGTACAGACCTTGGATGTGCCCTCATATTCCTTACCCACAGGTGGCAGGACTCTATTCATTGCAAGTATCACCACACACTGATATTTTTAAGTTATGATCTTTAAACTCTGAAACTATCTCGTTATCCTACTTATTCTTAGCCAGACAAATAAACTTGTAGTACTTATTCTTTCACTATTGCTTGCAGGGAAAACACCACCTGCCCACTTCCTCTATTATAACTCTTCCAAGTTCATGCCAAGCCCCCAACAGAAAAATCTCTTCCCACACATATGTTCGACAACTTCATGTAAACAAAGCACATCTTGCATCACTCCACAGCTATTTTCAACCACTTACTTCCATCCGTCTCATGAAGAAATAGCAGTTCCCATGACCCCAAATCATCTGTTCATAAGCATGCACTGCCATACTTGCTTTCCTACAAGAACTATGTAGTTTCTCTAATACCATTTTATATCTTTATTTTTAACCTTCTTTTAAACAATGTCAGCACGTTGCATATTGTTGTGTCATAAATGTCATCTTTGTAATTTTCCACATTTAAGTAGGGATCAGACTCTAATTCCCTACCCTTTTTCCAGTAGCCACTTTATCATTTTACTGTTGCACTCCAAAACCCTTTGGACTAAGCATACCGGAATGAGAGATGAAAATCCAGTCTACAAGTCACTTAAACTCACACCTGCTAAGCTGAAGCCTTTGTGTCACATTAATAACTCTACTGAAAAAAATCCTTGGTATGCACACAGGTTTGCTTATCTAAGTTATCTTCACGTAAACTGTCTCAAGGAGGCCTAGCGCCAGTCCAACAAGTAGTCTACTTCTAGCAAACAGAAGCAAGCGCATGCATGCCCTTTGGGGGGAAGGAAAGGGCAGGGAAGAGTGGGGAAAACAGCAATTTCTTGTGTTAAAAATCTGTCCTTTTTGGCAATTTGGATTCTATTTTCAGCATTGGTGCAAATACTGATAACTCCTTTACAGTTACTGTTAAATGTTTCTGGATAATCTGTCCACAAATAGATAAACCTATTTCAGATATTAATTGAACAATTCAGAGAAAACTAGTTTCTTCTATATAAAAAGCTATTTAGATCAAGAACTTTTCAATGCACTAAATGGAAACCCACACCACTACAAGAGCTCACAACATTAATCATCCCCCATTAGGTCATATCTTAGGCTGTTGTTTGGGCATATTGCCCATATATTATTAGTGAACAGAAAATAGCATTTCAAACAAAATAACATATGCAGTGTAATATATGTATGTTGCACGTTATTTTGCTTACATACACTAAAAATATACATACGAGCCTCTCATTTTACCTTAGTCATTTTTTTTCTGAAATGCCATATAAATATAACTAAGAAATCTATAAGTGTATATTTAAAGTGCGTATGAAACAGTGCTTTAAAAGTGGTTTCTGTGTGCTCACAGATTTAACAGCGTATCGCCAGGCTTAGGCAACACTGACATAAGCTCAGTAGTCAGTCCAAGCTAATGCCAACTCACACAGACAGGAATTCAGGGAAATCATCCAGCCCCAAAGGAGGATAGATGTGGAAGAGTTTTCCCTGCCAGATTAGCAATGACCCTGATATGAGCATATGAGGTGACAGAAAGGGCACCCCAATGACATGTGTCACCTTTACTCTGGTAAGAACTTCCCTGTCAACAAAATTCTCTCTGCCAATTATTTATGCTACATTTTATACAGCTATGCAGGACAAATTAACAGTATTAGAGGAGAAAAACCACAAACCAGTGTTTTTAACTTTCAAAATAAAAGAGAATTTCTACATAATGAGGGACATTATAACTTTCTATATGATGTAACCCCTCCCTCTGTCTCCTGAATCTGAATGTTCCTGGAACTAGGAAGCAGGGCTTTCATTCTATTTGAAAAGTGATGTCAGACCCATTGTTCTGTTTTTAAGTAACACATATTTTGATAACATACAGAGACATTTACTTCAATGCTCATTTACTGAGGCCACTGGGATTAAGCTGTGCAAACAGTGAAGGAAAATGGAAGTATATTGTTTCAGAAGAAGATCTATGACATATCCTCCACATATCAAAAAACTGCACACAAATGGCTTTTCACATTTTCCTGGATGTCAAAAATAATTCACCCAAGCTTATGATTAATTTTTACACAAGATGTTACTACAAGATTAAAACTGTTGTGATATCCAGGGTGTGAAAGTTAACTTAGTTCACTCACAACAAATCTGCTTTAAGATGATGTAATCCAGTACTGATTCTCCTAATTGCTTAGCTTTTGCCACAGGCCATAAATGTGTCAGTTCTCTCTTCTTGATTGCTACTATAATACAGTGATAAAACAAGTAGAACACAAGTGGCTGTCTAACGCTTTGGTTGCTAGTCACAAGTGTTAAAGCAGATTAAAAGTTGTTGAAAGGTCGTATTTGCAATTGAAGTGAACCAAAGAAGGATGATACTGGTCTTTACTTCCTCCCTTCATATAATATAGCTCAAGCTTTCAAAAGTTAATATGCAAGAGGATAACATTATATGCTCCGCTTTAAGAAATGCACTTGTAAAATATTAATTAACCTCTTTCCTCCAATACACATAAACTTATACAAACAACTAAGGAAAACCTTAAATTGACAAAAATGTCTGGGCAAAAGGTACACAACCTCAGTACTCATCACAAACGAATTATGAGTCTTAATGTACATCTGATTAGGTCTATGATCTCTAAACTTCCAATGTTTTTTGATAACATGCTCATTTCTTTTCCTTGCAGTCTTCTCTTTTACTATATCCTCCCAGAACTGAACAAACCTGTCTGCCAGAACTGAGATTTTATAGTCTTGAAACAAAAGCCTGATCCATTGTTATCAGTTATCTAGTTCTAGACCAGTGTCTTTGAGTTAAGGTGCTTGAGCATGTTACCACTTGAGACGGTTACCTGTTTACATATAAATCCACAACAATGAAAAACCCATGATTCCTGACATACTACAAAGCTGCTGGTCTATAGGTTTTACTCAATGTCTTTAGGTTAGTATTGCTCCATGAATAAGTATAGGGTTTTCACTGAAATAAAACCACCATTACCTACATCACTGCCAAGTTGGAAGTAAATTATCCTGACTAGATAGCCATGGATAGTAAGTAGTATGGACCAAAGTCCTAACGGGTGCCTTACTGTTGTGTGCAACAGACAACCAAGTCCTGCTAGAGAACAGGACAACTAACCCCTACAAAGTTTCTATCAGTATAGTGAAGGGGAGAAAAAAAAATCTGTCTATTCATCAGGCATCGATATCATGTGACATATGTCAACAACATGAAATGGCTAGTTCTAAAAATTCATGGAATTTCTAAAACCATATTAAAATGTCTTAATTGAAATATCATTAAGAGAGTCAACATAGGGAAGTGACATGTTAAACCTCATCTTGAAAGATATAGAGAGATTGACTGTGGAACTAAAAATCAGAGACAAGCTATCATGAGTCAATACATCTGTTACAAAAAGATCAAAAACTCAAAAGCAGATTTGATGCTTTTAAAAGACCTATTTCACAATGTAAAAATAATTCTAAGCTAAATCAGAGTGAAAATAATTTGAACACAGAAATGCTCATGGAAATAAAAGTTAGGGTTGTTTAAAAAAGTTGTTTAAAATTCTCATTTCTAATAATACAAAAAAAACTAGAGAAAAATCTGCATTAGATTAAAAAAAGTTTAAAAAATTCTAATAGTTAAAGAAGCTTGGAAATGTATCAAGTTTATGTGAGAAGAAAATAGATGCAAAAAGAAATCAATTGTTGGGAGATTTAAGGATAATTTAAATGAGTTTCAAGACATACTAGGAACAACAGAGGATCTATAAACTGCACCCATCACAAATCATGCAGAAAAGGTTGAAAAGTTCAATAAATAATTATCTTCTGCATTTGGGAAATAAGCAGGATAACCTGCTCTGATCAAGTGATCAGGATATAGTTTCTTTTCAGCAGTATCTCAGGAAGATATTCAACAACTACAACAGTCAGATATTTCTCAGTCAGTTTGCATATGGCTAACTGGTAGCTAAGAGTTTCACGATAGCCTAGCAGTTCCTTACATGGTTAATGCTGATTTTTAACACACCACAGAACTACAGAGAAGTTCCAGAAGACTGGATGAATACCAGTACTATAACAATATTCAACAAATGGCAAGCAAAAGAACCCAAGTAGCTCTGATGACATGACCTGATCCTCGATACAGTAATGGAATGGCCATTGCAAGATTTTGATTAATAAATAGTTAAAGGATGACAATATAATTAGTGCCAGTCAATACAGGTTTATGGCTGATAAAGACTGTGCTGATAAAACTTCTGTAAAACAACAAGTACTTGGATTCTAAAGTATAATTTCAGAAATTCAGCACAGCACAAACAACTAACATCTCAAAATGGAAGCTATTATTGAGGGCATGTATTTCTCCTGAGATCCTGGGGTGGTATATTTTTGACCTGATGTCATTTAACAGCTTCATCTGGAAACATAAAATCATTATAGATACAATTTGTGGATAGCATAAAAATTGGTGTAGGGAATAATCCTGAAGAAGACAGTTCAATGATACAGTGTGACCTGAATTTCTTGATAATCTGGATGCATGCAAGCAATTTGTGATTCGATATCACCAAATATAAAGTCACACTCCTAGAAAAGAGGATTTAATAAATGCTTCTGTGATGGGGGACTCTGTTCTTTGAAGGGTTCATGTATTCCTATTTGTGGGCAGAGAATATTGCCTACAAAATATGCATTACATTTCCTTGCTAGCTAATATGGCTGCTACAGATACTAACATCAGTGCCGATGTCTGCAATACAAGAGGTTTCAAGAACAATTATGAAATGTATAAAAAGAACCACTTAAAGGGAAACATAAAAGGAGGTTTTCTTGTAAAAGAGAAGGTGAGGAGGGAGCTCACTGAGAATGTGTAAGCACCTACATGAGAAATAAACTGATAACAGAGGTCCCTTAATGAAAAGGCAAAGTTTTAATAAAGTTCATTGGATGGAAGCTGAAACTAACAAACAAACAAATCAAATATGAATTTGTCAATAGTCCATTGTTTTGTCCATTGTGGCTTATATATAATTGAAAGTTTTCCTTTTGATTTTCTTCAAGGAAAACTCAGAAAATTCCCAGTCTTTAAGGTATTAACAGGGAGTTGAACTGACTGACCATAAAAACGTGAACACGGTGGAAGGCAGCATACTCCAGAAAGCAGAGTTCCAGATTAACAGACAGAACAGAACTCTTAGCAGTGTTACTGATATGGGCATTGGCTTAGTCAGTTCAATACTCTGGTCTCACATTTCTCTTCATAATCTGGAGGCAACAGTGCTTGAATATTGTTATTTATGTCCAGTTTTCTTACTTACAACTAATATTATGGCCTCATATAACTACTTGAATTGGTCCAAAATGCAGCATCTCCTCTCCTCAAAAGCAATGCTTCTATTAAAAATTACATGTTTCTATTAAAATGGCCTGGAGGGAATGAGCATTTATACCCAGTACCCAGATATAAATTGTTAAAGTATCTTTTGGAACTGACTAAAGAAGTTCAAACAATTCTTCCTTACTCTTCCTCTAGCGGCCAAAACGTTCACTAAATATTTGTACTTTTCTCACGAATATCTGGTATTATCTGCTAAACTGGGAAATACCTGGCACACTCAGAACCCTTGCTGCATAACAGACAAATGATCTTCATATCACTTCTCATTTTAAAGATTTACATCTCACTTAGACCTGTTCAAAAGGGAAAACTAAGGCACATTTTTTGCCCCACGACCATTCTGCAAGTCACTGACCTTCAAACATGGGCTGCCCACCTCTATGGTTGCATCAATTTTGCGGTTAATGCTTAGCAGAGCATGACATAAAAGATTTTAAATACCAGTTTAGGACAAAGAATGGATGATACTAATTGTAAATATTATTGCTCAGAAATATGCAACACTAAAAGTTTAATTTTACCATGGTAGACAGATGCTCCAAATCCTTTGTTGTTTTTTTTCTCTGATCTGGGTATGATCCCTTTTTGGTGCTATGACAAACAGAACTATTTCCTATGGAAAAATAATACTGTTGCTTGGAGTATTAGTTGATATACTTTAAATGGCAGTCAATCTCCTGTGTGTTATGCTGCTGGTTCTTAGAATAATGTCTGAAAACTGCAGGTGATTGCTCATTTCTTTTTTTTAAATCACCATCCTTAAAAAAGATGAAGAATTCTTACTGAGAGAAAATAGTAGTTGAGAATTTAGAATTCAAAGAAATAGCATCAACATTTTCAAAATGAATGCTTGACATCAAGTTCTAAATACAGGTTAAGTACCTAAGCTGGTGAATAAACATGGATTTAGATGTAGGAGTTTAACCTTAGCTATTCAGAAGGAAAAATTCTAGCCATAACCTTTAAATGCTGAGTATTTAATATTAACAAATATTAAAAGTTACAGGCATGCTAATTTTAACGCCTACATGTTGACAGCTTCAATTTATTTCTAGTAACAGTTAGGATTTTGTTTACATTAGGGTACAAATTTAGAGTCAGCTAGCTTACTTCACTTCTATTTCTTTAGCTCCTTTTACAACAGAATAGCAGTTGTGCATCAAAATGTCTTTAAAGTACAGGGTAGTTTCAAAAGAACAGAGTCATCATGATACCCTGCTCACTTGCTTCAACAGCCTAAGGCAACTTAATCATAGCAGACTTCATCTTAATTCCTATCCCTTTCTCCTCTTCCCCTTTTTCCACATCTATCACAACCCATTTGGAATAGAATCAAAAATTACAAAACATATGCAAGACTGTACAAGCTGAATACACCTTTCCTAATCTGAACTGGTCTCAAAACCATTGTAATGTTTGCACAGGTGGGATTGGCACTTGCCATCCGGAGCTTTGGAAATCAAATGCTGACAAAAATCTTAAACTTCCTAAGTGCTTTATGCTATCAATAGCCACAAGACACAATGTCACTTCATACAGATCAAACATAGTTAAAGACATTTCTGTAGCAATAACAGCTTAGAGCAGCAAAAAAGAGAGAGAAGTAGGCAGAATCGCTGAGAGCCGTACTGCTGAACTCTGCAGAAGGCTCCTTCAAATAAATATTTCAAACCTTTATATGAATATTTTAAGCATGACAACTACACATAAACACACAGCCAAAGTGCTCAAATCCACTCAAGAAAGACTATTAAGTCATCAACCTGCTCCTGACAGGATCCACTGAATATGGCAACAGTGAGAAGTCAGGAGACAGTTGGAATCATTTCAAGACTGCTAATTTAACTTGTCTTAAAACCAACCAATGCTCAACGTGTCATCATCAATGTCATCTCATTGCAGTCTGAAAAGCCTTTGACCTAAAGCAAAAAGGTCCCCAAGTGCCACCCTTCTTGTCTACTGGTTGAAAATCTAATTGGTTCTGCTGACAGGCTTGGGAATTGGTAGGAAGGCTGTTCAGTTAATCTCCAAGGGCCAGCAAAGAGCTCAGTATCCATCTCTGAGCTTTGCTCCCTGGCTGTCGTAAAATGACTCTGATGGTAGTGCAAGCTCTTATGCTTCGGCTGTCTTCTGACTTCTGTTAAGTCAAATTCAATAAAGTTTGTCACTCAATAATCTGAGAGCTACCCAACAAAACCTCTTTGATCAATAACAGCTTGCCTGCTTGCACTGAGGAAGGTGACCTATTAAAGATTAAAAACACACCTGCTGCTTGCAGCACAGAACATCTTTTTTTACTTTTAAATAAAAATTCATCCATTAAAACGAGTTTAACTGCTACAACTATATATAAATATTACATGCCAGAAAGCTAAAATAAGATTAAAAGAAACATTTTAGCTATAGTACTTTTGTTAAGCTATAGTGCTTTTGTTAAATTTGAGTCATTGCTTTTCTTAGAATCAGAAAGGCCTCATCCAGAAAGGCCTTTCACCACCCACATGTAACTTTTACTTTAGTCTTCTCTGTATTCTCTACCTGTTCTTAAATTGCCTGCCTGCTAACAGCATAGATCTCTGCTTTAGTGACAGTCCAGTAATCTAATTTGCTTCTGTTTATTTGCTTATGCGAAACACAAGTATTCATGTTGTGTGGAAATGAAATTTAGAATTTGAAGCCTACACATCTTTTCCTCTGTTTGAGAAACTTTCCTCAACTGCACATCTACTTTATCAGAAGCTATGACCAACGAGTGCTTTACAAAACCCCAAAATGAAAAACTATAGGCAAATTGAACAGCATTAAGGAAAGACCCACAAGCGCACCTTTGTTCATATACTCATTTTAAACAGTTCGTATGTTCTGCAGTTGTGAGCCAGGAATACTGCAGATAACTTAAATCAAATTTTATAAATTTAGAAACATTTGATAATTGTACATTTTGATTCTTTTTGTTTATCCTATAGGGAGCAGTGCAATTAAAAATAGGTATCCCTGTTGTTTTCCAAACTGCATAGAACTTTGAGATTAAGTCAAATGGAATCAGCTGCTTTTCTGTTAGATTTATGCTTAATAATCAAGTATGAGTTAGGACACCTTATGTAGATGTTTTACAAAACCCAGAAGGATATCAGTAAAAGCATGTACATAAAGGTATAGCACTTATTAATGAATCCCTGAAGTTGAAATCACATGGAAGTAAATTTGACTGACTGAACCATCATTGCCTGTTTGGAATGGGTTGTCAATCTCCCAGAGAATCACAGAACCCCTCAGAGCAGTAAATTCAAGACACAAGAGGTAAGCAGTCTATCTGTCGATTGTCATGCTTTGTTTAACCTTATGTCCTTCATGTATCAATTTAAAGAAGTAAAAGGCAGCTAGAGGATGACATGACATTGCAAAGCAGCTAGAAGATACGGATCTGTATTTTCAATTAAAATTACATAAATATATGTCCCTAAATTCTTTGCATCATTTAAAAAACCCCAAAATAGCAATTCTGGAAAAGGTTTGGATTAAGTTTACACTGCCATTAGTTACTACTTCTTAAGAAAGTAAAATACTAGTCTCTGGGTGCTGAGGCTAGGCGAACATAAAACAAGAATTACATGTTAGGTAAAGCTACTGCAGTATCTGAAAAGAAGTCTGAATTTACTAACTTACACTATCAGACAGCAAACAATTACCATACATAAATCCCCTACTGGGAACATCAGAGAGACTCAGTAATGACTATCTGTGAAGAGTAAAGTGCTTCTGCATTTTTGGAAGGCTTCTCTCCTTATTTCTCCTGAAGGGGACCAACAGGTAGGAATCACACCCTATGGTGCTTTGTTGTCAGTTAAGACATGTTTTGTAACAGTAAGGCTACAGACTCTCAGCTGTCAAGCCTGCCTCTCCAGAAACCCTGCAAGTACTCAATAGGGACAATGCCTAGGGTGTTGGTAGAGGATGGCCGTACAGAAGTGCCTCAAAAAAAAGTGAACCTCACAGACAGAACTTTGTTTCAGGAGTAAAATCCCAGCAAACCCAGCCCAAAGCACCAAAACCTAAAAGCTAAGGCATAGTTAAAGGGCAGTGACAATCGAAACAATCTCTTCATCACTCCAGATGTGAAGTTTCATGTAGAAAAAGAATGTTTGAGATAGGTTCACATCTCACTGTTACAACTTCTACAGGAGATAATGAAGACAAATGCATTTATTATACATAATAAAAATGCAGGCATTGCTACAGAATATCCTAAAAATGGCATATAATACACTCTAGTAAGTACAGCACAGAAAGTTCAGCTCAATAACCTCTGCCAGTTACATGACAATTCAGCGGGTGCAGCCAACAGGATTTGTTCTACAGCGCTTTCAGCAGGAGACATGAATCTCTTCACCTTTTCCGACTACCTAAAATTGTGAGCAGCAAATTACCAAAAAAAAATTAAAATCATTATTTTTCTGAACAACCCTTTAATTACCTGACAGGGAAGGAGTAAGAGGCATCTGAAGACTGATATGGGAGAAACAAAAGATCTGTGAACAGTTCCTGTTGCACTGAGGTTTTCTATCTCACACATCTACTTCTAGCAGCCAGAAGAGGCCAACCTGGCTCCCGGTTTTGAGAAACTGTTGATATTTATCAGCTAAACACACATTTTCAGGCTGTTAATTAATCAGTGTTTTCTTTTCCATGTTGGAAAGCCGTAATTGTGTTGGGCTTCTAACATGTCACAACACTGGGGAACTTATTTATGCCCTGGGGACTCACCAAAGGTCTGTGCAGAGGATCACTAGTGTCCGCAGGATCTCCTGGAGAAGTTCGATGGTGTGTAGTTATTAATGAAGGAAACTATAATAAGAAAATGGAAGGTCAAGGCGGCTATATGCCGTATTTGAACACTGGATGGTATCAGAGCCTGTTTAATATTACAGTCGTTAAATGATATTACTTAATGTTCTGCTTCACAACAAATAACTGTTATTCATAAAGTACCTATCTATGGCAGGATTTGCAAAGTTGCTTGGCTCTTGTAGCTAAGTAAGAGGAAGCTAGACAAAGAACAAATAAAGCGTTGCGGAACACTAAGTAGCTTAAAAAAACACACCTTACACATGTCAACTTGGGCATTCAAAATATAGGCTGGCACTTTTCTCTGTGGCTTATTCCTCTTTTAATAATGTCATCTCACCTCACAGGGGCTTTGTGAAAATTAATTAATTACGGTTTGTGAGGCATTCAGATGCTAATGATAGCTACAATGGAAAGAAAGCCTATGGAGAAATTAATAGTTTTGAATTCAATGTAATGATTGAATGTGAACACCACATGTGGGTCACATATTGGCCAATAAGAGTAACAGAAAACATGAATAGCTGCTCATTCACTGATCTCTGTTAGTATGTACACTGAATCAGAGAGGAGTCCTGTGGTAAAAAACAATCTATGTGTAGATAAATAAAAACGCCATCGTAATCCATAAACCTGAAATGCTGAGATGATATCTAACAAGCAAACAGAATTGCCTCATTTCTCAGCTTTTAAACACTAGATTTTGTAAACATTTCAATAAACAGCAAAGATTAAAAAAGAGCAAATATAAAACCACTGAAAGGTAATTTTTCTTTGCTTCACAACCTAGACTACTGCCTCTGCAGCATAAAAATCCACACCTGTAATAAGTTCTGGGCTCACAAGAGGATTTCAGACATTTGCTGAGAGCAGAGGAATGCTGACATGCAGGCACCCGAAGCTCTGTCTGCTGTTCTGAGAGGACAGCAGCTCAGCAACTGCCCACACAGTAAAGCTCCTATCTCCATCTCATATTCAGACTCTCTTTACTAGCTGGTGTATCAATAGGTAGACTTTGCTATTTAGCACGATCTCTTCCAGTGTCTCATTCAAACAGCTAATTGAGCTTTCCTTCCAGGGTCCCAAAGCCCTCCCTCTTTTCCAATAAGGCTCTTGACCCTGAATTTTTGTTAGTACACAAGATGGAAATGTTCTAACACCCGAGTCTGTATTTAAACAACTGTCTTTTCCACAAACAGCTACAGAAATCTCCCTCCACAGCACAGAAGTGCTACAACTTTTTAATGAAATGACTAGGGAAAAATACACCAAAACCACTCAGTAGGCAAGAAGTAAAAACCCTCTCAAACCCAACCACGTTTACTTTAACTTATTACAAAACAACACAGCCAATAAAAAACTTCCAAAACACATCACCCTTTGGAAGTCACATCCTATGGAAAATGCCAGAGGAAACAATCACTATGTGACAAAGTGTACCAGCAGAATTTAGCCTTACTTTATTCACTGAAAAACATTATCAAAAATTAACACAGTATTTTCAAAATGGGTATGTTTCATTGTCTACATAGGCAAGCTGAAGCACACAATTCAGAGTTGGACTTCTTTGGTAGGACTTAATGCAGCTATTGTTCTGATGCTACCGCTGTTATAACTGCAGTAACTCAAACCCAAACCAAGTGATTCCTCATATCCTGTCCAGAAAAATATGCAGTCACAAAACTGTTCTCATGTTTTTAACCCTTTACCTCCAATATACCCAGTTTGGTACACGCAGGTCAGGGTTCTTATTGGCACAAGCTCCCTATTCCCCCTCCGCAGATGCCATCCTATTGAGAAGACTTCAGTAAAGAACAGTGTTTTCTTTTCCTTGTATATAATATGGACACAATAATCCACACAGTGCTCTGGCTGAGACTTTTGTGATCTGCTTTGATTTCAGTATCATAAATAATTCCCTCTGAGCCACGTATTCTTAAGACAGAATGATTTCAGAGGTCCTTCATAGTTTATCATGTTTTAATATTGTGTATTTGTTCTTCTAGCTTCTTTTCTTTGATCAAGGTTAACTATCCTAGTAATAGCTTCAAAGTTTCTTTTGTGAAGTTTGTATTTGTAAACATTTAATTAAAATGATTACAAGAGGTTAGGACATGACAGTAAGAAATATTAGAAACATAAAAACCACTCATGAAGAGAGAGCAAAAAGACTGAGTATGTATTTGAGAGATGAGAAAAACAAGTGGGGACTTGATAAAAGTGCACAGTATAATGAATTATATAGATAATCATCGTAAGTTTCCATTCATCATTGCTAATAATACAAGAACAAAAGGATGTGCAATGAAATTGAGAGATAATGAAATTTAAATCTGATATCAAACACATTTCTAGGAAGAAAAGAAACAACACAAACAAACCATGCAATTGTTATATAAAATACAGGTTTACAGGACAGAACAAAGCCTTCCAAGTTGTTCCATACCACTGTTATAAATAATATATGAAGTATATAATATAGAAAAGAAGATCTGTATTGGGTCAGACCAAAGACTCTAGTCTGTGATAACAGTCAGTACTAGATTATCAGTGGATTAGTGTAAAACCAGAACAAGCACACCCTGATTTTCACTCCTATATCAGGCCAGAATAGCAATAAGCAGGCATAGTATCTTACTAGTCCACAGCTTGCATTCACATCTTTAACCAGTGATTCCTCCTGGACTTTTCTTCTACAGATTTGACAATCGCATTTTGAATCGATACTCACTTTCAGGCTTCAGAAATATCTTCTGTCAATAAATTCCAAGGCTTCATTCTGTGCTGCCTGCTGGCTTCGTTAGGGATGTCTCCCTATTCTTGATTTACAGACAACAAAAGTGCTTCCTGTTCTCCTTTCTCATCCATGATTTACATTCCTACATTCATTCCTAGCATTCAGCTCTTTTCCGAACTGTGGCATCCTTACTCTAACTACTCTCATGGCAAATGGCAAGTGTTCTGTTAGCCTGGTCATTCACATTTTTCCTCTCTGTGCTTTTTCTCATTCTGTTATGCCCCTTCTGAGGTGAGAGAACCAGACACGCTTACAATGCACAATGATAATTTGATTTCTCATATTGTTTGCTGTTTTCAAAACCACCAAGCACTCTGCTGATGTTTTCCTCATTTTAGCTTTAACTACTCCAAATTATTTTAGAGCCTATCAATATATATACACACTCTGGGCAGCATTTTCCATTGATGTTGCTTTGTATTGATGGATATTTAGTCTACAACTTTATCAACCAGCTATTCAGCACCATGAGTTCCCAGTCATGACAGTGTAGCTCTTGGTACTGATCTCTGGTGGATTCTGCTAGTATTACCCCTCACTGTGAAAGCTGATCACATTATTATAGTCCTTTGCTTCCTGTCTTTCGATCAGTTATGAATTCAAAGGCCCTTCTTTTTTTGCATCATGGCAAACTGGCTAATGGGAAGGTAATTCTTCAGATCCTTCTCAACTATAAATATAGTATTTGCTACTTTCTGGTCATACAGTACTATCTAGTAACCTGGTGGATTTGTTTAAAATAGGGATCAGGCCTTCAACTTCATCTGCCACTTTTTCAAGAGTTCCATAACAGAGCACATCTGGTTTTGAATAACAGAGCTCTTTGAATTTCATTTTGGCAGAGACTTGGACCTGAAGTTTATAATTGTATTAGTTATTGCCATTGTGTTCCCCCCCCCCCATATTCAGTAGCATTTTGAATTGCTGCAAAATGCATCACTCCTTTTTTTCACCTTGATTTGTTCTACAAATTCCAAATAGGCTTTGCAAGTTCAATCTAGAAAAATTCCACAACTCCTCTGCTCTCAAACCACAACCGCCTTCGTTAAATAACTCTATTTACCCAAGTTTGCATTTTTAAATCAATGACTCAGGAACTGAATTACTTTTATCTCCCTTTTTAATCTGAACGGAACGAATGAGATTATTTTCCATAATCAGCTCTTCTATGATAGACTTACAGTAAACAAGTCTCAAATGGCATCAGCTCTTGCTGACCCAGTGACTGCGTAATGAAGTCTGTTAACTATCACATGCAGACACAGAGAGAACAAATGCTGGGATTCTGATAAAAGAGAAGGCAGGATCTAGAATAACAGAAAAACCCCCAGCAGCATCAAGCTCTCCAATTATATCCATACTCACAAATAACATGGGAAGTCATGACACAGTAGATTTACAGGGCTACCTGAATGGAACTTCTTTTACCATTTTCCCCAAATTTATTTGGTTAAGACAGATTTTTGTAAGTACAAACCCAGCCTATTTCTATAAAATACAGAATTTTCAGGAGGAGAATTTGCATCATCATACATGGAAAATACAAGAGTATACTGAAAGGCTATTGTAAAACATATTGCTCTACATTAGCTCATTTTAGCACTGCAATTCATCTTTTAGTCTTTTAACTAACTATACTGTCCACCTTATTACTGTTATAACATTCTCTTGTCTGTTCTTCTAAGATATAATATCCATCTATGCATAACATTTAGGTGAACTGCTGTCCTCTTTCAGTGCTTAAAATCTGCCACAAAGACTACAAGCCTCTACCAGTTACTTTCCTCATTTCCCTGTCTGAAAGTCTTCCTTACTTGTAGCCTCAGCTCTAAAAGGTGATTATTTCAGACATCCAAGAGGGCTCCGTCCATTGAACAAAAAACTTCAGTTTTCCAAAAGCTAAATTTTACAGATTAACAGAATGGTTCCAAGTTCTTCTCATGCTCTGACCCTGCCTTACCTCCTTGTACTTCATTCTCCTTTTCTGTGAACTGGCATAAAACCACTGAAAATCAAACTCACCCAGCACCTTGTTTTCTCAGCTTCATGCAAACAGCTTTTATCTACTCTATCATGAATAGCTGCTGCTTAGGTGTGATGGTTAGGACTCTCTTCATTCCTACCAAGACCTTATGTAAAATAGTCTGTGGATCCAAACAAGTCTGCCAGTTTAGTCTAACACAGAGTCCTGACCAGGTCCAGTCAGCCACTGCTAGAGCCCTGACCCTTTCTGGTGTGCAGCTCATTGACGCAATATGCAACAAGGAGCTTTTATAATGGTTCCCTCTGAATCATAGGAAGGAATAAGCAGTTACAGGGAAAAGGGAAAATGATCCTTCAGCTTTCAGTCAGTATGATCACACAGACAGGTGAAAAGATGAGGAAAGCTGAAAAGTTTTAACTTGATAGTGACACTCCAAGTTGGAATTCATAATCGACTCAGGATTAAAAGCTTTGCTTATAGGGTATCATGAAAAAAAAAGGTATCAGCTAAATTTAAAGGCTTTAGAATGGTGTCACTGGTCAGATGCACTGCTGCCATGGCCATCTTTTTGCTGCCATGCCAATAAAACCTCGGTAAAACACGTTCCCTCCTACAAAACAGTTACAAAACAGATAAGACTTTGCAGTCCACATTTCAGCTATAATTCAGAAATACCTTAAGA
Organism: Melopsittacus undulatus; assembly: GCF_012275295.1. Lineage (NCBI taxonomy): Eukaryota > Metazoa > Chordata > Aves > Psittaciformes > Psittaculidae > Melopsittacus > Melopsittacus undulatus. Next base: position 112,826,125 of record NC_047529.1, on the reverse strand, counting down.
ATTTTATTTTCTCACAAATGTCAATTACCTTCCCAAGTATTAATGCACTCTAATTAGATGAAACTGTTCTTTGCCTCACACTGGAAGTAAATGCAGTGATGAATACGGGACTGTTAAAGTACGTCAAAACCAAACTGGTCCCTCCACCAAAAGCATTCAAACATCCCAGGGAAAGTGAAAAGTGGGTGTTCACAAAAAAAGAAATGAAGAACAAACACAAAACAAACAAAAAAAAAACCCCACAACACCCCCCCCACAACCTCCCCTAACCAAACCAAACATAAACCCCCCCTGAACAAAAGTATGTTACTCACTAGAGTGAGATACTGAAGTAGTTCATGTCCCAGCATAAGCGTATTACTGACCTGTTATTTATTCCTCTCTCTGACTGCCTATGCTCATAAACAAAGCTGATATATAAATAGCAATATGATAGATGTTTTGTCACACATGTATAAAAAGCATCTGTTTCTATCTTATAACCACAGTGGTCTTAAATTATATGAAAAGCTTTTTTAAGTCATGCTCAGCTCTTTACAGTATTATAAAATTGAAACAGAAGGAAGTTCTAAAGATGCGCATGATTCGTGTTTTACCTTTGCATTTCATCAGGAGAAATGAAATTGAATTGAAAGAAAACACTGGAGAAAAAACAGCAAAGGAGCTACCACAGCATACTTTGTGATTAATTATTTTGCCTACTCTTACCATGTCAGCTTCTGGTTCTCTCTGACCCAGTGCTCACTCTGGATCACAACAAAGGTCCATTTATATCAGCAGTTTATTTCCAATACTGGTAAATCAAAATAGAATAGAAGAACATAAGATAAAAGCAGCTATTTCCCAAAACAAACCCCCAACATCCAACAAAATGCAGCTCAGTAAGCTCCTGAGACAGGATGCCTTCTATAGACTCTATTTACAAAATGCCTTTTTGGGGGAGAAGGTGACAAGAATGTGGTTACAGATGAAATAATTACTACATGGAGAACAAAAACCCCAAACCAACAAAAAATGCCCAATCACAAAAAACCCCAAATTTTTAAATTACTTTGTTAATCAAATGAGTGCCCAATTCAATCTCTTCAGACTGACTATACAGAGCAGATTTAACTTTCTGTCATGTTATAGGACTATGAAACTCTTGACTTAGTATTGCAATGAGCTGCAGAAGCCACGCCTAAATAAATCTTTGCACGATAATATGTCCATGTTAAAAATACAGCAGACGTTGGGAATGTGTCAAAAACCTTACAAATAATGGTAACCACAATTCCACAAGTACTCTGAGAGGATTTGAGGGTTTTTTCCACTCTTTTAGTACTAGGAAGAGATTAGTTATGTGACTTACATGTTGTCAAACCTAAGGTCTTCAAGCAGACTTTTGAAATCGAAATATTTGACAATGGACTCCATCAAAATACAAGAGAATGTTCTACTTACTTTACATCCATCAAAATGTAATCTAATAGACCAACATGAGCAACTCATTTCAGTAATATTTTAATTGATACATCTCTCTGGTGCAAATGCAAAACTCAGCCTGAAAACTTTTCTAATGGTACTTTTACCACCAACCTTTTATTTCCTCCCTCTAATTTTCTTGATACCCATCACGTTAATATCACAGGGAATGATCTGGATAAAATGAGCAAGAACTAGTAGAACATAGAAGTAGTAGAAACTAAAAGAAAAAAAGCTAGCAAAAAAATCTGGGGGTTTATTATAATTCATCTAGGCAAAATGTTTCCAGTACAAGAAAGGTAACAAAGCTTTGAATAATATAAATGTAGCACACAGTACCACTAATTATTTCTTTATTATTTCTATCCTAGATATACTGGATTTATACAAAGAACTATGAGGTCATGGCTTCATGCTAAACCTTATTCGGAGTAACTGTAAACCTCTGTGGAAGATGCATTCTGTTCTGTCCTTCTCTACCTGCATTGCCTCCTTGCATAAAATGAAGCAAACAGGCAGCCACAGGATGGAACCATTGAGCCTGTTAATGCAATAGGAAATGATTTAAATTTCAAAGTTGGAGGGAAATGGGATGAACTGATACACTCAACAGTTCCTTTAAGGGCTGTAATGGCAACAAGTGTTACTTTGAAGAAGATCTGCCAAACGATGAAATTCTGAACTATTGAAGACAATTTTTTATGGACATAAATTTTCTGTTAAGCATATTAATGTGATAGAAATTAGACAATATAATTGAAAAAAGAAGATTAGTTTTCAAAGTTGTAACTTTTAATATTCAGATTGAGGTACCTGAAATCTTGTATTGTTTTCATTCTAATATATATCTTCAGAGGATACTGACTTTCCTAATACTTTCCTAGCAATGAAGAGGTGGTCACCTTTGCTTTTATTCTCTTTGCTAATAGAATTTTCCTAGGAGATCATTCAGTATATCAATCAACCTGTGATAATATTTTGTTGTACTTAAGATACGTGATTTTTACTCCTGGACAGAGAAGCACAATAATGTTCTGACTCACTTGGTGTCATACTGATGATAGTGAAAGGGTAGCTTCACATTTTTTACGGTCTTCCACAAGCAAACACTGCAGTTATTCTTTTCTTTTCTTTTCTTTTCTTTTCTTTTCTTTTCTTTTCTTTTCTTTTCTTTTCTTTTCTTTTCTTTTCTTTTCTTTTCTTTTCTTTTCTTTTCTTTTCTTTTCTTTCTTTCATAGTGGAAACATCTAATCATCCTTTCCAAACCACTTATCTTCACAAAAATACAAGAGAGATGAAAACCAGCTTTGCAATAAGAATCTCCATGTTAAGATTTATTTTTACTTTCTTCCCAGTGCTATCATATCTGGAGACTCTAATTCAGAGTCTTACTAAGTTTTACTGCCAGGTCTACAAAGAAGATCTTTCCACAAGATATTTGGATTTGTAAGTCTAGAAACAGCTATCAACATATCAAACCCAATGTAATTTAGGTAAGTGAATCTGTATGAGATTACAGAAGCCTCTAAAGTATTCCAGAAAAAAATACTGTAACATAACCAGGTTCCAAATTCTTGGAACTTCTGCCAAAACTGAGATGAAAACTGTTATGCTTTTGCCCTGACTACAGCTAATTCATGTATTTGGACTCTGAAGATTCCTGGGAAAAATAAAAATGTTTTGCCATGTTCAAACTCAGTCTTCACGGAACCAAGCAAAACAGATCTCATTTTGAAGACTAACTATGGTAAGAATCCAAACCCCAGCATTTTGGTTATCTACCTCCCTTTCTGCATCACTTTGTTCAGGCAATTTTTACCATCTACAAAAGACTGCAAGCACAGTCAAAAATCAATTATTTACTGGCTAATACATACAATAGATAACAAGCTTACAAGCTACCATTATACGAATTAATTTGCTCACCAGCCTCTTTGAGACACCTGTTGAACCTTTGCTAGCCAGACAAACATCAAGTCTGTCAGGAAACCTTGAGTACATCTTCAATCCTTGATGCTACTGAGTCATTGCCCCTTCCTCTTGAATCCTTGAGCTGTTTCAGCAATTTTACCTGTTGCTGATTTTACCTTTCATATCTCATGATTTTACAGACTTTCTCAAAGCTCCTTCTCACCACCTGGTTTTCACATAAGTCCGAGCCAATGTAACAGCACTGTGCTGTATCAAAATGTGCCACAGAAAGATGAGTCCCTGGCAGAAGAGTTGTAAGACTACACTGCAGGAGTATATCTGAGTAAACAACACCACTAAAGAGAATTAATAGATTTACAAGACTGCTACGCTCCCCTCTAATCAGTCCACTAAGTTACCAGCTGAGAATTGTCCTTTTTTTGTTATGATTGATAATAGGCACATCCTAAAAAATAAACTTCATTTTCCCCAGAAACCCACCAGCTACTACTATTACTCTTGCAAATAACAGATGTTTATATTTTCTTGAAAGAATTGTGTATTTACCAAATGCCAACCAAAATCATATATAAACCTCTGTGCGTGGATGACACCCACATTTACTTACTTCACACCATAGTTTATAACTATTTTAAAGTAGTTTCTGCAGTACAGATTTTCTGTTCACCAGTCAAATCATCCTTTCCCAGAGATGCTCTTCTTCCTTCTACATTTTACTTTATTTCTCATCTGGCATATGACTTGGTTTCTCTGACCACACTATACTTTGCACTTGATATACATCTACAGAGCAAGTCACTCACGTTTCACATTGCCTTTTTTCTTATGTTTCCAATTCAAAGACATTATTTCATCCAGTTTAAATACACTGCTGCATTGCAAAGGCTCCCTTACATGGGTAATTATTCTAGAGATTACAGAAGTACCATCACTGTGCACTTCCACCAAGCCATTTGCATGCCTTAATTTTTTTAAATGTAAATCCATTGTTTCTGGCAATTAAATTGTGTCATTGGCTACATTCAGAGCTATACAGAACTGTCCATATATTTTCCAGTGTAATAATAATTAGCTAATGTTTTTATAGCACTTTGAAGTTGTAAGTCACTGTGTGATTGCTCAGTATTCTTATCGTGCCTTCAGCAGGATTCTGGGCAATTAATATTATAAAGCTGCTGGTCATCCAAATACAATTACTTGCTGTGAGCAGGTGGTTTAAATACAATGCACAGGTAATGACTGACCTTTACAATACAATGGTACAGTCACCACCAGAGAGCAGAGCACATTAGCCAAACACAGCTGGCTTTACTGAACGATGTAAAAGTATTCATGGTTTCTACATTACCTCTTGCTTGAGTCAGGAGGGCTTTCCTTCTGGTAATAACCATAATGCAAATCTCCTTCTTAAATGCTGTGTACACTAATAACCTTTACTGTTATAAAGGTCCTAATATGAATACCACGTAGGAGATTTACTAAACTGATACCTCATGAAGTTGTCTCACACACATTACTACTTAGTTTCTTTATAGTGATGCTAGAGCTAAAAAAAATAAAGCAAATGAGAGAAGAGTTTCCAAAATTACTCTACACCCAAGTGGGTTGTTTGCCTGAGGTTTAAAAGTACGTATTTAGAAGCAGTGTTTGTCCTCCTTGTTATCACATGGCCAAAAGTTGTTTTAGAATAGTACCTCCATCTTACAGCCTGGCAAATAGAACTATTCAATCTCCAACATAAACCACCATGCTTATGCATCATGTATCTATGAACGTATGTCATATATGACATGAAATGTGTTGCAGCTCTACAATATTTTACATATATTTACTTAAGAAGGAAGGAAAAAAGAAAAAAACCCCGAAGGAAAGTCAGGGAACACAGCTGTACAAGATTTTCAGTTTCACTACACACTGACACCTGCGTTCAACCACATCCACAGCAAAGAAGGATGCCATTTATCTTTTATAATAATATGGAGTTCTCTGTCAGAGTAGGGTCACTGAAATGAGTAATAATCCCACCACTGTCTAAGGTACAACCAGCAGGGTCCAGGTCAACAGGCAAGCAGACAATAATTTGCCCAACAACACTGAATTTCATCTGCTCGCAGCCTCTATCTACTGATTATACAATCAATACACCTCAGATGAGAAGAGCTAACAACTGACCGGGGCAGATCAATGCTAGCAAATAAGCGCTTCATGACAAAAAGTTTGATAATTACCATTCTGAAGCCGTGTAAATGTTGTTTCTATTGTAACGACATTCATGATGATACTGCTATGATTGCACTGTTATTATAGGTTTAATGTTAGGCAATCAAGCTGCAGTGGTCTAGGTATCAACAAACAGCATCAAAAGAAAACATCAAATTGTCCCTATTCTCCTGACATTGTACCTGCAACATTTTTCTATGTTAGTGGCCACAAATGAACAATAATAAGTGACAATTTAGTGAAAAATACTATTTTCACAGCTTACAAAAGTCACACAATATAGATTGATACAAGTATGATTATTTCTAGACCCAGAAGTAGAAGGCACACCCACTTAAACCAGAGGATTAAAATGAATTCACCATTGTGCTCTTTGTTTCACATGCAACAGTTTCGAGCTTTTAATCTGTACTTCAACTAGTCATAACCCAAAACTATATGCAGCTTTGCTCAGTTTATCTATTATCACATTTGATACTGGGCATTTCATGGGGGTTTTTTTCATTCCTGAAGTGCTGTTTCATTATCTTTTAAGAGAACTAGTCCTGCCTGCCAGTGCTATACTGAATCTGGTTAGCCTCTCGCACCCTCAGCGCTGAGAAATGCTACTGGGACACACTAGTGAAATGTGAAGAAAATCGGGACTTCATAACACGAGAGCATGTAGAGCGGTGGCAGCATCAACACTGAAGCTATATAAGATAAATGCTACCTTTAATATTTTATGTTTAGGCCTGCAGGAAGACATCTCAGTAGCAAAACATGTTTTCCCAGTGGCCACTTGAAAGGTAGAAACACACTCAGCTGCATAGCTCTTCAAAAACATTTCAGTCAGAGCAAATCATAACTCTAGCATCTGCAAAGATATCTCTTGACGTTGGCATTTCATGAATTAAAGTTTTAATCGGGTATCTCACAGACAAAACACAGATGCCTCCAAAGGTCTGCAAGTTACCTGTCTAAAACTTCTAAATCAGTGATTGGCCAGATTTGCTGTAGCCTAAGGGACATCACCTGTCTATCCAAGGAGCTAGAGACACCAAACAATAAGGATAAACCCAAACATTTCACAGTCAGCAATACATGTGTGATTTGAACTAGCTTGAACTAAGATTTCCCTTTCAGCATTTCCTCCTCAGAACATCTTCTACTTCACAGAGATTCAAAGAGTTTTATGTATATTAAAATCCTTTCCCTCTCAGATGGACTCATTTTTATTCAGGGACAATTTTGATGACTGACAGGTAAGCATTTGGTGCTGAAATTGGACCTGTACAAGAGCTTTGCATTTCATTTGCTCCATTACACCACTGCATGGATTACTGGGCTTTTACTTTGGCATCTTTCCATTATTTTCAGATATCTGACATGAACAAAATGACTCATCTGACATTCTGTGTAACAAATTTGTTTCAAAAAGAACAGAACATTATTATACTATTTTGTACATGTGGGTACCACCACCACAGTAATCTGGTCAGAAATTCTAAGTGTATAAATAGTAGTTGATACCGTAAAAAAGAAAAAAGAAAAAGGCAGCATTGACAGCAGAGAAATGTCAGACTGAAGAAATAAGATTTAGTTTTAGCACTGCAGCCATCAGCACTATTACAATTTCTGAATCACTTCAGATATGATACCGAATTTAATTTCTGTTAACAAAAAAAATGCACTAAAACTGCCATAAGCCTTTTAAATTATCCGATATAGCACCGCTGTTGACAAACAAGTGCTGGCAAATTCTGGCACCAAAGAGTTAATAGTCCTCATACTTGATTCTTCTGGTTAGTTGATTAATACTGTTATTCCTTTTGCCCTACCTTAACCTCAGATTTGATTTATCCGCCACTTTCTCGATTTGTAGATTGAAAAGGAAGTTTGTTTTGCCTATCACTCATGTAAGTATGGACGAGTACTTTTCTCTGTATCCCTTGATCTTACATCATAGAAGTACACCCAAATACCGTATTTAGCTAAATTTCTCAGCAAGTTTTTGATTTTCTTTTCCTGGTACCTTACTTCCAGCTGGAAGAGCAGGTAGAAAAGTCTTTCCTGAGCACCATGATCTCCTCAATGCCTGTACAGAATCACCATGGCAGAAATGAAAACTCAGCTTCTTAATTAGATGTGCAGCAGTCCCTCATCTTGAATTTAGGATACAAGGTCTGCCCTCTAACCATGTCAATTAACGGCACATTACTTCACAGTCAAACCTTCCTGCTAACAGAAGAGGGACAGAAACTGATAAGGGACCAGAACTCTCACCTGCTCATAAGGAATTCCAAGAGAATTCCAAGAGAAATTCCAATTCCAAGAGAAACATGGTGTTTGGGGGGGGAAATCATTATATGTACAGAATAATTTCAAATTCATGTAGAGTTTTCCAGAATTTCCACTGCTTACTTGTGAAACAATAAAAAAAATCTCAAATACCTTTAATTACCAACATATTCGATTCGTTTAAGATTAAGCCTTGACTTTATATGGAAATGTCTTAATTCAGTTTTTATGAAAATTAAAATTGCAACAATTCTGAAGTATTATGAATGCCCCAAATTGTCCTGTTTTAATACTACCTAATTTAAAAACTTTACTTCAAAAATTTATGTATGAAGAGTCACCAGTAACTTGGCATATAGGAACATAAAACAGAAGCAGTAAGGAAGGAGTGAGTGCTTAATCCTTGGAGCAAATGCAACTGCGTAGTTCATACAGTTGCAATTTTAAGTCTGCAGTGTGATCTAGTTTTAGGGGTTCCAAAATGAATTAATAGTACATGAATGCTAGAAACTCTACATAGTCCCAAGTAAGAAGTCTCACTCATTATACAGTAAGCATTTAAACATATGCTGGTTGGTTAGGTCAGCAGGAATGAACAAAAGGGAATTCCTTAAAGAGTTTAGAAGTGAATTCTCAGCCATGGATGTTTCCCCCTAAATGCTGACATAGATGCTCAAGGGCTGAGGCTTTTACATGATCTATAGGGAGTGTCTGACTGAATTGGTAATGTGTTTTCCACAGAAGTCAGGTCAGGGTGGAGATTATGATATACAAACACATTTAAAAAATCATAGCAAAGTCCAAGATTTGTTCACTGCAAACAGGATACAGTGATCTTAAACTGGTGCAAGGGAGAGTTAGCAGTCAGGAAAGCATTTCTAGTGATGAAGATAGGGAAGGTCTGGAATACGTTAGCTGGAGAATCTCCATCAATGTAGAAATTAAAGAACAGTCCAGAAAAATACCTGCCAGGAATAGTCTACACAGAGTTAAGTCTTCTTTGGTTCATCCTGAGAGGATCTCTTCAGATCCTTTTCAGCTCTGTGTTCTATGATCTGTGATTTTTTGGTCACTGCTCACAATGTAAACCAAGTCAGTGAACGTCCCCATTGCTAAAATAAACAATACAGACCCTGCAGAATAAACTTAAAAAACCAATAGTCTCAATGACTCAGTACATAAAATGAGTGAGTAGACAAAGTCCCAACCAGTTGAGTATGTAAAGATTAAAAGGAAATAGTGTCTGCAGGCCTAGTAATGTATTAATACCCTCTGGTTTCCTTGCTAAATGACTATGATCATTAAAACACTTTCCTCTGAACTTCCTCATCATAGTAACAGTGTATAATCTATATGAGTTTATATCTGGTGGGACAAGCTTTTGATAACATTTGTAGGACAAATTAATTACCTTCTAAGTCTTCCTTTCTTAATAGTGAATGGAAAGAGAATTCCAACAAGATTACTGCAGATGGTTAAATTACTTATGCCAAGTTTTTAAGAAGCCGCCCAAGGTGATAAATATCAGTATTTCTTCAGTCTCTCTTAAAAGTTCCAGTTCTAGTTACTAGACTCATGAGTACATTCATTCCCATAAATAATCACATTGTTCTCCAGGTTTTAAAATTATAGTTCCTCAAAGAGCTTGTTATAATACCCACAATCCTACGAAAATTATCTTTTACAATGAAATAGAAGATGATGCAAGATCATAGAGTGGTAATGTAACAAATATCTGGGAAACCATATTGATCAGGTATCAGGTTTAAACAGCAAGTGTCAAAGTGGACAGTGGAAAACTGGTGATAATCACAAACCTAGAACAAATAATTCTAGAAATGGAATGAAAAATAACAGAAATAGTATCTTCCCTTAATCCCTATGCAGACTTAACATTGATTTCCTTGTTTGTATTTTGTCAGTTCATACAACAAACAGTACAAGATTTGCAATAAACCAAACCATCCTGGTTTATTGTAATCTCGCATGAATTGGAAAACATCAAGTAGTCCAAATAGGAGAAAAGCTGAGATGAACAACTGTCAGAATAAAGAGACATTCAGGAAGTCTATAAATCAACCAGGTAATGAAAGAAGTTTTCCTCCTTTTCCACCATTCCACTTTCAAGCACAGATGGTAGAAAGTCTTTCTTCTGCCTTATTTCCACTTAGTTACAAAGACCATCAGACTACTTGTTTCCAAGAACAAAATCATCACCCTTAAAAGTCTAACTCACCTTATAGACAGTTTATGCCTTGTTTTGGATGACTTTTTTTTACTAATACATTCATGGAGAAAGGGCTAAAATTATGTATTCCAGCATGAAATATTTTGTTTGCTTAAAAAAAAAACAAATAAAACCACTAAAAACATTTTTTAAAACAAAAGAAACATCTTTACGGGAGAGGAATAAATTAATTAAATGTTAAAACTATGATTTGAATAAGCCTAACTAAAACCTGCATTTTCATCTGAACACAAGGCATATTTTGATCACTTCTTTGCAGATAAAACCACCTTTTTTTTGCACTTTCTTCTACTTTAAAAAGCCTTGTTAATGAAGACACCTTTAAAAGTAAATCAAGTGGCAGTTCTACATCATTATGCAAATCCACCTTTCTACTCATTCAGATTTTATCTCTTAAGTATCTTTACATATGTAAAAGAGACTAATGATTTTAAAACTTAAAACTGCTCCTCAGGAAAGGACAATATGGTCATTCCAATGCAGCCAAGTAACAAAAGATGCGACTAAAGCTTTAACCTTTTGTCTGTTCTTAAGTCTGGAGTCAAACGGACCTTTGCTAGCTCTAGATTTCTAGAGGCTGATAGTCTAATTGCTTCCCCAATAAAGAAGCTCAAATTCTGAAGGCATCCAAAACCTTTGCATCCCTTCTCACTTCCAGTACCAAATCTGACCACTACATTATGGGTTTTTTTAATTGTGTCCCTGTTAATTTGGTGCCTTTTTGTGAAAAACTGCCACAATCAGGAATGTTCTATCAGCGAGGCACTTGGATCAGTCCAGCAGCAGTATGTGCATTGAAATACCTATGTTCATTTGAAGCTTCCATTTAAATTATCTAACTTAATGCAAAATATATTTGGTATATTTTGGTAAAGGTTAATTGCTAGGATAATATTTTCTAAGATGACAAAACCAAAAAGTTAAACTTTTTAAAAGTCAGATGCAATGAAATGGAAATAAGAAAACATTCCATCTTAAAATATTAGTGCTTTACTACCATGCAAAGATGTCCACTTATTTCTTATGAATATTTCCATTATTATATGACATGGATATAAATCCTTTTAATGTATTTTTGAAAAAAGAAATAAAAAAATCATTGAAACTATTCCTATAAAAGGCTTACTGTTATCAAAGAAAAGAGAATGTCATCATGCTTTGTCATAAGTGATCAGCCCAGAAGATTTATTCATCTGTAACTTTCCCGGTCTGACCATGATTGTAATTTACTTCTCTATTTGGCACACAGATTTTATTCATTTAACAGGATTATTCATTAATCAAGTATTTATCAGTCAGGGTCTTCTAGAACACTGAGAGAATGGTGTAGAGTTCATTTGTACTGTTTTAACAGGATTATTTTTATATCAGGTATTTAAGTGGGCTTCTTCATACTGGGGAAACAAGCATTACTTATAAGGCTGATACGTTTCTAAATACATTGACTTCTACCAAATACCTGATACAGGAGTAATCCAGTTGAAAAAAATAACCATGAAGCATCTCTGCGGTCCTGATTTCACAACACAATCCACAAGTATTAATTCTTTATAAAGGAATAATCCTGAATTTACAAAAATCCCCAGATAAACAGTGACCTATAATAAAAAACTTTTCATTATACAGAGAAATTCGGTGAGCAAAGATAAAATCTGTAAGAGTTCATTCTATGACTATAGTGGTACATAAAAACTAGAGCAGCCAAACTTCGAACATAAATTATGGAAAAAACAATTCCGGTAATTCTAAATTTTAGGTTTATTCTCACCACACAGTCAAGCCAACTCTTAGAAGAAGCAGATCTACCAATAGGAAGAGACATCTTGTTTTACTTCATTGTCCTCTACCGTTTGGAAGGGAGGTAGGAAGTGTTGACGATTTGCCTGTGAGGTTGAACCAATGCATCAGGCAAAGCTTTCCTGACTTTTAGAATGTAACTTTTCATGTTCAAGTTCTCCACAAAACCAGTTTTGCTTCAAGCATATAGTTGGAAAAGATTTCTCCACAACTGGTACAATACAGAACATGAGGCACTGATGTACCCTTGCACCACATGTGGTTAATGGTAGCCTGGCCTGCGTGAGGACGAGTGCTGTCATGAGGTTTAAGGAGGTGATCCTTCTCCTCTGCCCAGCACTGGTAAGGTCACATTTGGAGTACAGTATCTGCCTGGAGTACTGCTCTGGTCTCCAAGAATGAGGGGCATATAAACATACTGGAGAGAATTCAGAAAGATCACTAAGATCATTAAGGGACTGGAGCATCTCTCCTATGAATAGAGGCTGAGTAAGGTGGGACTGTTTAGCCTGGAGATGAATAGGCTCAAGAGGGTAAATCTCTTCAACATATACAGATATTTAAAGAGAGGGTGCAAAGCAGATGGAATCAGGCTCTTTTCAGTGGTGCCAGGACAAGAGGCAGTGAATACAAACTGAAACACAGAAGGTTCCTCCTGAACATCAGGAAACAGGTTTTTTTACTGTGAGGGAGACCAAGCACTGGAACAGGTTGCCAGGAAGGTTGTGGATTCTCTGTCCTTGGGGATATTTAAACACTGTCTGGATGCAGCCCTGGGCAACTGGCTCTAGGTGTCCCTGATGGGTGAACAACTGCCTAACAGGTTGCAGTAAATGGGGTTGCATCAGGATAGTGGTCAGACACCGGTGGGGTTCCCCAGGGTGCAATTTTAGTCAGTGTTTTCATAAATGACCTGGACAGGAATCAAATGTACATTAAGTAAGTTTGTCAATGATAATAAATCAGGAGCGGCTCTGGACCCCTTGGAGATTAGAGAGGCCTTACAGAGACATAGCTGGCCAGTTGAGGAAGGTGACTGTCCCACTCTACACTGCACTGGTGCATTTCCACCTTGAGTACTGGGCGCAGTTTTGGACACCTCAATAGCAGGACATCAAATTACTGAAGTGTGCCCAGAGGAGAGCAACCAAGATGGTGAAGAGTCTAGAGGGCAAGACATATGAGGAGCAGCTAAGGGCCCTTGGTTTGTTTACCTTGGAGAAGGCTGCAGTGAGACCTCACAGCTCCTCCATAAAGCTCAACAGAAAAGGGATTACTTTATCTGAATTGGCCTTTGGAAAAGGCTGAGCTCTCTGTTTAAAATACAGAAAAAGGGAAAATTAAGCTTGGCTAAGATGACAGAATGAAGAAGACAGTAAGACACATGAGGCAAAAATATGGAACAGTGGAACCCAAATATATTTTTAATGAAATCTATAGGATCTCATGAGACCTTTCTACTTCAACTGACTGTACAGTCTAAGCCTAACTGGAAAACAAACAAAAAACACCCAGCCAGTAAAACCAAAACCATTTCCTAATCTACTTCTGTACAGCAACAGACATTAGAGTCTAAACATGTGAAAACTGCCTGTGATTACACATGCAAACCAGTTTTCTTGAATGAAAATCTAGTAAATGGAATTTAGCCAACATCAAGGAAGCAGGGAACAAACGATACAGATAATGGACTTTTTAAAACTGAAAGCAGAGATTATGGAATTGGTTCAAGCAGAACAGAAAAGATATATTAAAATAAATTTGTATTTAATCTGATTTTCTCATTTTTTGGCTCATTTTAAGTGATTTAAAATAGTTACTACAAATAACTAGTTTCAACAGTTCTAAACACAGTATTTTAATATTTCAAAAAACAATTTTGGGAAAGGTACATTGGATTTTCCTATTGATTAAACTTAGAATAATCTTATCTCAGAAACCTAATTTTTCATCAGGTTTCATATGTATCAGGAAAAAAATCTGAACTTCCTACAAAATTATGTTATACCAAGTATCTTTCTGCCCTTTCTGAAATGAAGATGATCAAAGTCTCTCACACCCAAAAACGTTACAAGAAATGTTCTTTGACACAATGCTCTTTCGAAGAAATATGCATTTGTCAGAGCAACTATTTTCAGTTTGGGATCAATCGCATTCAATCTGTTTTAATACAGACAGCTGCCACCATTCACAAAAGTCAGTATTTTCTAGAAAATGCCATATTGCTGTATTCACGTATGTCTTTATTCATACATACACAGAGACACTTACTTGTTGGGAAACATGCAGTTTTACAGATATCACCAAATGGAATCATGGCATTAAAAAAACAAGTATTCATTAATATAGCCAAATAAACAGAAGTGTCTGGAGACTTAGTATAGAGAGATGTTAACAGAAGAGTGAGAAATGGAGATTTCAAATCAATTGGTTGATTGATTAGAAAGATTCCTAATCAGTAGCTTGCAATGGAATTGAACCTTAACCACCTGACAAATTTAAGATTAATGCAATCCATAAGTAAGGAATCCACAGAGAACAGACACTGCTCCAAGAGCTGACATGTATGAAATTCACTGAGGGAATCATTATAGAGGCTTTCATCCTAACAGTCTCTGCAGATCTGCCCATGAGAAAGAGCATCACAATAGTAAATACATATCTTTGCAGGCTGATTGATGAATTTCACAGCCATTAGCATCCATGAGTTGCTTCACAATTCTATATACATTAATGTATTTAGATGTCCCTTGTTTTGTTGGCTTCCAAACATGCGCTGTAAAGCTTCTGCATTTCCCAACAAAACTGTAGGTATCATGGATGCTCAGACATTTCAGCTGTTCAGGTATTCAAATTTCATTATTGTGTATCAAAAATGTGATTAACACATGGAAGTTCAGTGTGGCAATCCTGTCACAGAATAAGGGAAATTTTACAGAACAGATGGTATTTTCAGCATGATGCTAGTTCCTTATTTAAATATTGTTTGGCATCTATATCCTATTGAAACTGGCACAGTACCTAGTGAGGGAGGCATGCTGCCATCTCAACATATGGGTACAAATGTTGGTTGGTAAGAGAGGGTAAACAAATCCTATGGGCTTACTGAGGGCAGGATTCCTAAAGAAATGTTACAATTACTCTTCTTTGATCATTCATATTACGGTGACAGCAATGAGACATTTTATTTCAGAAATTGAATAAACAGCCTTCAATGACGACAATGAAATTTGGAGGTTTGGATTTACATTAAAATGAAGCATGAACTTAACTAACTGAAAAACATCACAAAAAAAAGAGAAAAAAGATTAAGGCTGCTAGAGCTGTACAAGTCTTGTTGCTCTCTCTCTCTCTTAAAAAATAAGTATTAAAATCAGTCCTATTCTGATTTCAATTCTACTGTAAAATAAAAGCAAAATCAAAAGCAAGGTAATTAGTACTGACTCCCAAAATTATAATGAAATTTCATCAATTTAAGAAAAGCAACTGAAATGACTAACTTTAATTCCTCACAAAGTATGGGTTATGCCTTGCAAGAGATCCCTATGCAGATACTGTTGTCTTGTATGAACTAGAATAAAATCTGAAGCATAAAATAATAAGGAAGAGTTGCAGACTATGAAGATAGCCACTAATTCTAGCATGGTAAATTCACAGGCTTGGGGAGAAAACGAAGTTGAAGCACTCTTCACAGAAGTGATTCTTTAGTGCCCATTGATTTTTGCATGTAAGAAGACACAACTTCAAAGGAGCAAATCTTAAGCAAAATCACACTATCACGAATTGTAAACTTCCTAGGCATTAAAATATTTGAGGTTATTTAAGGTTTAGCTATACACGGTTCAATTTTAAAAGTTCACAAAGCCAGTGGCCTGTCACCTTAGAAATATTTCCTAGTAAAAAGTAAGAAATGAACTTTTAGTAACGTCAGAGTTCTCTGAAATTAATGTGCTGAAATATTGCCATTATAATGTATGTAAGAAATATGGGTGAAATTGCTCATGAAATACTAAGGTTATTCATAAAGCTGATGTAAGCTATCTTTCCCTGTATCAGTATTAAACTTAGATGCAGGCTTCCTATAATTTAGGCTGCAAAAGCCTTGTTCACTCATTTTAATATCATTTATTACATCATATCTAATCCTTTCAGAATAACATTTTTCCTGAACAATTGAGATGTACTGTCAGGTGAACGAAGCTGATGAAGTAATATGTTTTTTCTACCTCTAATTTCTCATACTTCTATTAGCAGTTCTATTTCATGTTATAACTGCAGGGTGGCATTCAGGGAGGCATTCTGTATAGCAGTGCATCATCTCAATCCAGAAGGAAAAATGAAAAAAAAAGGAATTTTAAAAAAGAGAAAGACAAAGGTTCAACCCATCCTGTCATTCATCCATGTAGCAAGATTTAGCTGTGAAATACAATTCCAATCATGTATTTGTAACCTAAAAAAACATATCTAATCACTCAATACTCTGAACAAAAGCAAGACACATCTTGAAGTTAATGGGTAATACTGTACACAATACAGAACTTTCTAGAGGGTTACATTTCAGGATGTATTTTTTAAGAAGGCAGTTATGGGTGGTTTAGCCTCATGTCACAGCCATTCCAGCTGCTAGAGAAAGCTTTAAATAAGGATTTCATGTACTACCTACCTATGTAACCTTCCAGGTCACTCAGTCAACTGTGTGTCAGATGTCAAATGCTGCATTGGCCAATTACAGGCACTTGAATAACTTGTCTGCCACTTGCTGAAGATGTCAGAATTCTCAGAGACTCCAAATGTCACAAAGTTCACAATTTCAGCATTTATCTAATATTTTCTTTCCGTGAAAATTATCACACACAACGACACTCTTTCTTTACAAAGATTTCTCTAAGTGGCACATGGTTTTTAGCTGCTCTGGGAGTGGATGTGACATTACACTAAATTAACAAGGAGAGTATACTTAATTTTTTGGAAGAAAGGTGCTTCAAATAATAATGAGATAAATTGTAAACCTTTAAAGATGAAATAACAATGCAGGAGCCGCCCAGTGTTGAAAATGTACATTTAAATTTAATTTTTATCTTTTCCGCTGCCTCGTTTGGGCTATAGGATTTTAATATTTGACTCCACTTGCCTTTGCTATGACTGCTCCATCTCATGGCTCTATTTGACATCTAAGATCAGTGAACATATCAGGCAAAATTATTGCCTAGGATGGTTGGATGAAGCCTTGGGTGACATGGTTTAGTGTGAGGTGTCCCTGCCCATGGCAGGGGGGTTGGAACTAGATGATCTTGAGGTCCTTTCCAATCCTAACTATTCTATGATTCTATGATTTCCTTCCTCTGACACCTTTCAAATCATAGTTTTCCATCTTGACCACACTGAAGTGATTTGCACTAGTTTCCAGCAACCTTCCTGCCAAAGCTTAAACCTAACACTCTTCTCAACCAACCTTTTTAACTTGCCAGTCACACCCAACACCACAACCCCTTAAAAATCTACTTCACAGCTTTTGCAAGTTAGCGCTCTACCTCTCATTTTCCTATCACACGAATTACTCTTTTATCAAGTATCCTCCTCAGTGTCCTCCTAACTTCTGGAGGAATTTAACAGTAGTCTATCTCAATCCCTCATTTTACTTCCATGTGCTTAGAATCTGAAAAACATCATTCTCTGACACAAACTTAAGTATCATTCCTATGAGCTACACCACACACCTATTTGTCTGCTTGCCTCCCCTTTTTCTGAGTAGATTTCTGGATATGACTTTCTTGAGCAGTCAGTTATAGGTAGAGTGACTTCATGTCATAGCTATTACACGTCTATTGTTGGCCAGCCTTTCTGGTATCCTGATATGGATACAAACCCATGTGGCCTAGACAAGGACCTGGGTCTTCCTCTCCAAGCCCATTCAACCTCCAGTGCTCATTCATGATGGACAACACTGCCATCCTCCTGGTTTTGTGCTATTAGTAATGGGGTATCATCTCTCTCTCAGGACTCTCAGCATCAACAAGCACCCAACTCCTACAGATTAGTCTTTAAAACTTCTCTATCAAGTGAACTTTTCCCACCTCTCTAACACAGTCTGAATTCCTTTCATGTAGTGTAAGGTTTCACAATGTTTTCCTTCCATGAAAATTGCCACAGAAAAGAAATTTCCTGCCAAGATTTCTTGTGAAGCTCGATTTTTTTGTTTAGCTGCATGAGTAGGAAATGCTGCATTATCCTGAATTAACACAGACATAGTATACTTCAATTACTTTGTAAGTGAAAGAATTCAAACAAGTAATTAGGCCAAAACACAAGAACCTCACAGTGCACACTGTTCCTCTAGTATTACATTCCTAGCATATACAGTGGGAAGTGTTCACAAAGCCCCTCTTCAGGGTTTACTATTTACTTACAATTTCTTTATCTCCTCTGTGTGTATTTCATGTGACTAACTGATTTGCTTATTATGTTTTAAAAACTTACATTCTTGTAGAAATTGTGTACACATATGAAAACAAAGTGAAACTACCATAAACTCTTAAAGCTATAGGGCCTTATGAGTAACTAGAAAAGCATGATATTGTGAAAAATGAACCTATCAGAAGGCCTGAGTAAGGTGCATGAACATATCCCCTAATAGAAAGAATGAGGAAAAATATAAAAAATACAAAACCTAAAATGGCTACCAAATGAAAACTGTGGGTATTCAAGAATTTCTTACTTTATTTTCATTTCTCTCTCTTATTCAGACAGAATACACCTCAAATCAATAGGAAAATACTATCATAAATACCAGATGAATAACCCAGGCTAAATAATTTTGCTAACAATTCTGTTCATCCTCGTTCTATTACATCTCTTTCTCAAACATAACTAGTTTTCAAGAAATACATAAATATTTGGGAGCTGACATGATATCTTCCTCCCATCTGCTCAAAATAAATTTGGAACTAAAAGATATCTATGACAACTTTGTGATAATAACTAATGACACTCACAGTCTTAGGTTAAAAGCTTCCTGTTTTCTCTGTTAACCAGACAAGTAAAATCCTTTTACTAAATATGTTCTATTAAAAAGTGTAACTATCTTGTCATAATTAAGAGTTTTAAAGAATATTATGCTTGCAAAACAAAGCAATGGTTTATTAAATTATTGAAAGGTTTGAAATCAGTGTGCAACATCTATATTTCATAATTTTATTGTGAAAACCTTGCTATATGTACCAGATAAAATTATTTCTGTGGCTGTAATATTGCATGAAACTGAGCACTGATGTCCACTAATGTTTGTCTTTGACAGTTGATTTTATAACTACAAACATCTTACTTTGATATGATACAGTAAGTTAAGGAAGTCTGTAATTCCAAAGAAAATCGAATACATTAATGAATACTCAGATTTTGCCACCAAATGAGTGATGAAATCAATACAGCTCTCCTGAACCATAACATTCTAGTCAATCTAGACAAGGACATGTCTGTATAAGAGCTTGATTCAGGTGAAATTAAGGTACATTACTTAAAACACATTTAAGCCCCTCTGCAGACACTCTTCCTATGAAGATCCTCAGCTTACATACTAAAGCAAGTTATGACTAGCTCATGTAAATAATGCAGTTAAAATTTACACCTTCATCTGACTGACAGGCCACAGATACTATCCATAATGTTCACCACTTCTTTAGAGAGAGTAGTGTATGAGTTGCATTAGGAAGAACACTTACTGAAAACAGGAAGTAATTTTTAATTTTGCTTTTTTGGCAACACAGTGCAAGATTTCTGCCTCTTTTTGAAGGCAGATGCATGCTTAATACACACCACAACGCTGGCAAGGACATAAGAACATACCTATGAAGAATGCTGCACTTTCATAGGTGCAGCACATGAAGAAAACGTTTTCAGTTGCTAAAGATGCTTGATTGCTTAGTGACTACTAGAATCATGCTGGAGATAAGCAAGTCCCTAGTCTACGTTTATGGGCTACTGAAATCCTACTTTAAGCAGGAAACACTCCATGAAAAACGTTACAACATGCCAGAAGAGAAACCACATGCTCCAGATACTAATACATTATCATAATTCTACAAGTGTTTCATGTGAAATAGAATTAGTAGGAAATCACAGTATTTCACATGGCTAACTGGAATATTCAAAATACAATCAAATAAGACATTTAACATGAACAAGAGCCCATCCAGAAGGAAAAGAACTCAGAAACTAAAAGGGGAAAAGTATAATAGACCAAAGGAAAGGCATAGCAACTCTAAATTTAAGAAGAAAATCTCATGATCCAAAATCAGACATTTTGTCCAGAGCAGCAAAAGTAAATATCTTAAAATTCTGAAAGTAACAGAAACTCCCATCTCAAGCATCTGTATTTAGAAATACTTGCCACTTAAGTCTTGATCCACAGCATTATAAAGTTGACTGCAAGCAAAACTCCTACTGACTTCAAGAACCTTTTGAACAGTTTATACATTACTAAAGAATGACTGGTAAAATCTAGTTTGTATCTTACAGCTTATGAACAGGCATAATCTGCTGAAGCCTGTCTCTAACTTACAAAAGAGAAAGGAGGATATTGATGTTAACACAGATTTTATTCCTATGAAATGAGTAAATATCGATTACTAATTTAAGAAAGTTGTCTAAAGAGGGAACACCTCAGCACTTGATATAAGGAGACAGCTTCTAGAGCCTTCCTGTTGCTTAAGGGTTCAGTGAAATACTACAGAATTAAAAGGCTGAACTGCTACAGTTTTAGCAGAGGATTTTTTTAGGATAGATACCTCTATGCAGCAGCTACAGCATTTGCATCTCTATAAGATCAGACCTGAGTGTGAGAAACAATACTAACTGGCAGCAGAATTACCTTGCAAATAACATTCAGCAAATTAAGAGTATTCTGTAAACAACTCTCTGGTAAATGCAGTGTATTCATCTGTTTCCAGTGATCAGCTCTTGAAAAGGCAAAGTGTGCTTTACTCATCTAGAGAAAGTAAAGAATAAATTGCTACTTTGAGACAGTAACAGAAGCAACTTAAATATAAACCTGTTAGGATTAATGCCACAGTGACTAGCAAGTTAATTGAAATTGACTGGCAACTTGTTTCCCCATCTCAAGATGCCTTGGTCAGATGGTCAGATTCAGCAATGGTCAGGTTCTTCTGCAGTGTATTGATTTTAAAAGTTCTTTAAACCAAATCACAATCTATCCCTCCACCAGGACCCTGATCAGCAAATTTGCATGCAATCCTGAATGCACCTTTGGAAACATACATGCAGTGACAGATACTCGAACACAGAAAATGCAGAAGATCTATCTGGGAAAGAAATTTGTAAATGTGTTTTAACATATCCCAGGACAAAGCTGCTCATGACAGCTTTCTTCACCTCGAATTACTTACAGAATCAGTGCACATCTTGGAGCTATATTGTAAATAAACTTCATACAACTGTTTTTAAAGACAGAGCCTTAGCCTCACTATTACATATGAGAAAATAACTACTACAGAGCAGAGTATCAGCTTTGCTCCTTAAAGCACTGCAAAGGTTGACTGGGAAGTACTACTAGAGAACCAGTCTTGGGGAAAAGGACAGGATGGAGATTCAAACTCTGACACTATGAAATGCCTCAGGATATTACGAGGTGGACACAGGGAAACTCAGAGATAAACACAGTGAATTTTCTACCAATTATTATTGGTCCCTTTCAGTTTTATCTACAAACACTGTAGATAAAGGAAAACCTTCATAGGGAAGCAAGCTTGTTTGTACTTCACACACTGAAGATAATTTTCCAGACCAGATCAGCTACTAACACAAAAATGCAAATATTACAAGGCTATAAAGTTCAGCAAGTCCTGTGGTGACCTCTTCTCATAAACCAGTCACAGACAACTAAGCTGCCCCAGCATGGATTCCACAAAACACATCCATATTTCCAATCTTTCTAAAAGGCTAGAAGGTCTGGGACAGTTCCTCCTCCTTTTCAAACATGTGGGAATGCCTCATCCCCACACATGGCTCTTATAGCAGCACAGTCCCCATGGGTCAAATGGAAGGAGTCTTGAGACAATGAAATTTTGGAATACCATTTTCTTCTTTAATATCACCACACTCACCTCTCATAAAAACCCTACACCCAGACACATGCAGAGTAAAACATAAGAGCAAAAAGGCCTCTAAATATGGGTCTTTTACGTGGTCATGGTTCTAGTGTACCATATCAACTTCAGAGAAAATTAAATGAGGAAAACATTACAACAGCCCAGGGACACTTCTCCTTAAATTTTGTGATTACATTTTAAGTGCTCTTTGTCACAGATATCATAAACTGATTAAATCATTTCATGGCTGACCCCTACTGACTATGCTAAGCGAAAAGAGAGGGCTATTAATAACTACCCATTTCTGACAGCTGCCCAGGGGCAATGTAGCCTTTTGCAGCAATAAAATGACTCCCCAGCTCACTTACTGAATGCTAAATATTGATTCATATTATGAGTGTTGTCAAACACAGGCTGCAGTTCTGAAGATCCGTACTGGCAGGTCATCAAGAATAGCATTAGCAAATGTCAGGTCAGGAATCAAAGGGCTGCTGGACTCTTTAGGGATGAGATTTATCGATTCCATAAAACGCGAAACAGATCAAGTACTTGTGATGATGGAAACAGTCATGGCAGAATGAGGCTGAGCCTAGCACAACATATACCTCAGAAGAGAACCATCACACAAAAATGTTGACCAAGTTTTAAAGGTTGAGATGTCCATGGCAAGGACAACCAAAGCTGCAGGTCCACGAAAGACCTTTAAAGGCTAAAAGTCTGACTCTGATCATGCACTTGGGCAAAGCCATGTATCTAGCTTGCATTCACAGGATATCACACAGCTGTTCTTAAGGGATCTGCTTAAATTAATATTGTTGTTGTTCAGATCATATAAGAAGCCAACGAACATTATAATCAGAAGTTTAAAACTGATTATAGTTATATATTATATATCATAATAATCTATGCCAATAAGATGTTCTGAATAAGATAAGGTAATATTCTGTGTCTATGATTGTTAGAAACATGTCTTGAATTCCAGATAATGCCAAAATGTTTTAAATTCTGTGATTCCACATTTTGCCACCACCAGCAGCATTTTATTTAATGAAGACATATTTCATAACTTCCTTTTCATAAGACTATGATTTCACACTGGCTACCATTTTAAAATACTCCCTTTGCTAGGAAGAAACCTGGAATCAAGACATGGAAAGGTGACTGTGGAATGTTGCAAGTAGGTTGAGAAAAGGCTTGAAGCTTCTTGCTTAAACGGAATACTGACATTTTTTCCCCTCTTTCTCCTTTCACAGCACTTTTTCTTAAGTGAAACACTAAAACTAGATAATTATTATATCAGTTTAAAATGTGATAGAATTACTTTTAACAGAAAATCTAACTGAAAGGATAAATGATGATAAAATCTGTGTAGCCATGAAGCTTACTAAGGAAAACAGTTGTATTCAGGGCATCTCAGTCATTGAACAGTCAAAGCAATTAAGCCTATTCTAAAATTGAATACTATGATTTGGATAAAGGAAATAGTATAACAAATGCTAATCAAATAATACCAAATAATGTACTTTCTTGGCCAAATGGGATATTTTTACATGACCATATATTCAAATGTGTTTTCAATAATTTGACACTACTTCATCTCAGCTATACATGATTTTTTTTCTCTATGTTACAAATTTTTTTTGTTTGAAAGTTAGAATTTTACTATTTTTACATTTTACTAATGACCAGGACACTATTAAAATAATCTCTATACATAAAAATCTCCATCTAACTTTTACTTTGCATACTTGAACAGTAGTTAGGACGCCTGTAAAGAGGAAAGTGTTCCCCACTACCTAGGGAAGATAATATCCTGGCATACCATATTCCCTGCATTGTACATTCCCTTTCAGAAAATCAGAAATCAAATCACAAACCTGAATATATCATTTGATGGTTATTTAGAACACAAGAACTCATAAAAGATAATAATTACATACAATAGACTTGAAAATGAATGGCTTCAACAAACCACAATTTCATTTAAAAAAGATAAACACTGATGATTTATAATTATAAAGAAGCTCCTCGGAAACCTAAGATACAGCTATTAATGGATAAATAGTTTCAAAAAAGACACAGCAATATACAAACCATCTAAGACAAACAACATCCTCCTTTTAGAATTGCTGAAAATCTAAATAGGATGACAATACAAATCCATTTTAAAATTAATTACTTAATTAAGTCCATAAAATTTAAGGGTAGAAACAAATCTTAAATAAATTCATCAAAAACTATTGAGTACAGTTGTAGTTTCTATGATACGCATGGACATTTTTATGCTAAACTCGACAGAGACAAGTTTTTACCTGCTGTTGGAACTAGATGATCTTGAGGTTCTTTCCAATCCTAACTATTCTATGATTCTAATTACGACTACAATAGATGTATAAGAATTGTATAAAGAAAAAACTAAGAAATGTCTATTGTGGATTTCTGACGAAAATTACTTAAATAATTTCATTAGATGACTCTAAAGAGAAGGTCTTCTCCAAGAGATACGCATCTCCTAATTAGAATGCCTGCCCCCATTCCCTTCCCAAAAGCTCTTGAGGAAGACAATTTAGCCTACTGACAGCAACTATTCTGGAAAATATCCAGTGTTTAATTTCATCTTTGTCTTCAACTAATCCAAGACGATAGCACCACACAAACAGCAGTGCTAGTTCTTTCTCCCTTCCAACTAACATTTCTGCCCATACAGCCACGTGCTCAGCTACGGCAGGCTGAAAGCTGTTTGGGATGAATTAATTCTTCTGCACATTGAGTTCCCTGAACTTACGTACTTTGCATCAGGGAGGGAAGAAGAGAGGGTGCATGCTGATAGTATGAGGAGCACGAAAGAACATGTTTTTAGGAGAAACCCAAAGAGCAGCTGTATTATGAAACAGCTCGCTCAGAATGCAGTTCTGTAATACCTGGTTGATAGCAGTAATCACTGCTGTTTATGAAGGGAGATCCTCTCCCTCCCCAGTCTATCCTTCAGCTTTTTACCTTTCCTGTTCCCGGCTGGGATTACCTTGTGCTGGCTCTGGAGCTCATCATGCTCTCTGCTGTCCACTGTAAACCAACTCAATTCACTGATAGAAAGCAAATCCATGCAAAAAAAAAAAAGGAGTCATTTTTCTGCCAGGTAACTTAATTGGCTGAGAAGGATCCAGACAGCACAGAAATGGCACAGAGGAAGGACGAGGAGCAGGGTGTGGAAAAGCAGGAGGTAGCAAGCCTTAGATTAGATCAGTTCTCAAGGAACCACAGTATGAGATTACTGCAGTACTACTGCAGTGCTAGACAACAGGACAGAAAACCTGCTGAAGACCTGGAGACATTTCAGGCATTACTTAGCAACCAGCTCCTTAAGGCTCTCATTTCCCACGTTAGCCAGTCAGTGCTCTACTGACACAGCCTGAGTAAGCATAACCAGCTATGCAATAACTCTCAGGGGCAAAGAACCTGCCTCCCTTGTGCCCCACTGAAGTAGACCAACCATAAACATAGGTGAGGCAAAAGTCCCTGGTCTGTATTTCAGTGCATTAGCCACTTAACTCCATAGAAGTATCTATGTTTCTCTCTCCAAGTTCAGAATTCTTACCTAAAAGAGTAAATATCCAAGTTGATTCCATGAACATTCAGGAAATCTTAACTTGTTTTCAGTTGAGTAAGCAAGCTATTGGCAAGCACTGCCTTGAAGACATTATCATTTGAAAAACAGAAACCTGTAGGTAGATTGCTGTCACTTAAAAATCAGTAAGCTTAATAAAGTATGCATGGCTATTAGAAGATATAACTGGCAATATATATTTAAAAGGTTTGCAAAAGTGGATGTCCACTAAAATACCATGCTTTTAGTTAGACTTACATATATACTTTTAATATTAATTCAAATTTATGTTTCCCATTAAATGGTTTATTCACAAATGTCATTTTATTTTCATAAGCAGATTTTTATTTTAACGAACCTCATAATCATAATAGACTTCTGCATTTTCCATTCTCCCTGTAAGTTTTTTGGGGGGCTATTTTTACAGTCTGTGAATATGAGGGAAGACACGCAATCTCCTCTGGCATGTTCTTTGACACTGGTTCATGCATTTTACAGTTTCTTTGACATTTTCAAGCTGCATGCAACATCCCAGAGAAGAAAGGTACCCAGATCATTTTTTCCTGTCTAAGTGGCTAAGTTAAATCACACAGGCTGAATTTTCTCATGAAGATATAGTTGCCATGTTTAACCCATACAGAATACCCCCATTATCTTTTTTTAAGAACTAAGTATGACCAAAGTTCAGAAAGAAATGATTTTTTTTCCACTGGACTGATTTATGACATAATTAAAATAATAAGAGATTCTGTTATACAATGCAAGCCCTTTAACTCCTGGAGAGACTCAGGTGTATCTTTCATTCATTCTATGTAGACAATAAATAAATACCAGTTTGCCTGCAGCTTGGAGCATTTTTAGTTTAGAACATGAAAAATAAGGTCATACATATCTACTGCTCAGTCTATAAATGCTAAATACATCCTTTTTTTTCCAGTTATAAGAACTACGTTTAAGAAAAATAAAACCAAAACAAACCCCAAAATCCACTTTAATATTCTCTGAATTCTGATCTCTGGCAGTCATGGAGCAGTTCATGCAAGTACACTGGGAAAACTATGCTTAGACTGTGTTTAAGGAGTACAGTAACAAAGCCATTCAGGTTTAAGTTGTTAAGAAACATTTAACACAGCAATTTTATGTGATCAATTTTCAGATAACGGAAAACCAGGCAATAATGAATATTTCCTCTATGCTCTCTGGTGCACAACTCCTTTCCATCAACAGAATAAATATTTTTATTTCAAAATACTGCCCACATTCAGATGGTTTTGTATTTGCATGAGACAAGCAATAAAGAGGCTAAAACTGTATTTGCATTGTCAGACAACATTCGAAAATACAAAGGCTAAACCCACCATTTTAATAATTCCTTCCAAATACAGAAATCCATTAATAAGCAAAACATGTCAACAACTTAATTGAATATTTCATAGCTAATGTAAAGTTATGCAGTGTTAAATTTTATTTTTTATGGTATCACATTCACTACTGATATGCTACACAACAGATAATACATTCTGGATTTTCCTTTGTTTATTAACAAGCCCTTGTAATTAACTTCCTTTTAAATCATAAGTATGATACTATTTTAATTTCCCTCACATTCTCTACCCTATCATTTGGAATCACATTAAGCTGACTCTTAGCAGGCCACCTGGTGTAATTCTATGACACTGAAGTGAGCTGTTCTGGTATGCAGGAAACACTGACAGTCTTCTGTGCTGAAATCCATTTCTCTAACTGATGACAGAACTGGGGGAAATTAATTTTTGCTATTCATAAATACCTGACAGGTTTAATGTAAATGTTTTGAAAAAGACCTCAGCATATGCTGCACATACATTATATATGCAGCAGTGCACTGGAATATTGTATTGCCAACCCATTCAATGTCTAGATAACTGTTGCTAAAACTGCTGAAATTTCTCAAATTACTTCCATATTGTAATTTTCTCCACATACATATAAACAACAACACAGGCCTCCATGAAGCCTTTCAGTCACTAAAAAACAGACATGTAGGACAATTTGTTTGATAGAAATGCTACAAAGAAATACATAAAGTACCTTGCCCAATAAATTAATGAGTTGCTTATGCATATGTGATCAGAGACCAGAGGGAATTCTATTAGAAACCTACATGACCAAGAATATTTCCTCATGAAATACAGAATATTTCATACTCCAACAGCCATATCAGCAGCCTTAACACTATTGGCAACCCACACCCTCTCCCCTTTCTTTTAGTAAAGTAAAATCAATCTTACCAGCGAAACATTTGCAAAGGTTTCCTCAATACACAAATTTATTTGAAAGTCTGGAATCTAAACAAAGTACTGATACACAGAACAGCTGCAAAAACTGAGACTGCTTCGTTTTCATATATATATATATATGCAAAAATCATGGACATTGAGGAAAATACAAATAATTTAAATATTTAAATTTAAAATATAAAATAAAATAGTAATCTTTAAATATTTATTTAGATAAATTGAAGTATTTATACATTTCATAAAGGATCTAGAAGTTAGGAAATGACAAAATGAAGCAATATAGGAGAGGGACTCAACTGTATGTATGTCAAAATATACAATTCTCTGTATATATTGTGAGAGCTACTTGATTTCCTTTCAAACCCTACATGCCAAAAAATGTTATTTACAAATACTGAATACAAGACACAGGGGTATACCTGTATGTCAATTTCTATTTTAAATTTGGACATATATGGTACCTGGTACCAAACAAAACAGCAGCAGTGCCCAAAAGATCAATACATGACCATGATCAACAAATTATAGTCACACAAAAATAATATATTAATTGGTTAGCAAATAGGATTTATAACTAGAGACCTAAAATTCTAATGTAATCCTGATTTTAAGATAAAAAACCCATACGTATTAAGTGTGCTAAAAAAAAAAAAGTAAAGCATCCTATTTCTGAATTTTAAACTCTAAATAATGGTTGGATATCTCCAAAAACCTGAAAAAGCAAATAGCAGTACAACTAAAGATCAGATCGATGATAAGAATAAATAGATAAAACCCACATATTTTAACTGAATAGAAAGAAAAGTCCTATAACAAGATCAAGTATTACTTTACAGAATAACTTCTCACCATAATATCCAGTACATGGAATATTTTAAAATCTACTTTAATAGTCCAATGGTATTAAAGTGTAACAAGAATGAGACTCTTAATTTTCTTTCCCAGTACCATAGTAAATGCTCTTTGTTTTACAAGGAAAATTATAACATACTTCAAGTGCTCTGTCTGGAGGAATAAATGCCTCTGGAGATGAAGATGATGCGTTCCTAACTCAGACCTTATGAAAATGCTATTTGACCTGCAAATCAATTTACATTTATGTTTAGTGAGTATAATTAAAGTAACTGGCATATAATTTCAGGCCAAGAGATTCTGAAGAAAACAAAATATACCTCCCCTTCAGTGCAACTTATAGCCATGTTTTCAGTAAGAGATTAAATAATCTCATTTCACTCACTCCACAGCAGTTTGGTGATCCTTGCAATTGGTTGTCAGTCAGAGAGTCAAAAGACAGGACAGTTTCTGGTGATAATAATCTGTGTAAGTGGCTTAATAAAAGTTTGTGTCACACAGAATGTACTTTGAGTCAGCCAAAGCCAAATGCTATTTTTAGAACACAATTTGTACAACTTTTTAATTACTTAAACATCGCTAAATGCATTTTGAAGAATACTTTTCCTCTGCTTCACTTGCAAAAACATGGGGGAAAAAAAAGAGATAAACTTTAAATATTCAAATTCATAGAGGAACCAATTTTCTGGTATTGTATTTGTACCACCTAGCCTGAAGAATTTGGCTCTAAAGCATTTAAATCAGGCCAAGGAGAATCAGCCCACACTTCCTCTTCAACATACAGAACTGCAACCAAGGCTAACAATGGCTGAAAAGGAGTCAGCAACTTGCTCCTGTCATTGGAAAATAACAAGTTGTTGGCCAGGCACAAGGAAGCACAACCTTGCTTCCCTCGAAGGGATTTGTCCTAAGCTATTAGTGTGGAATTGTCCTATTGCCTCTGGTGTATAAGGAGGTCCAATGACTCTCAGAAAAGTGTGACTTCTTATGTTTGCACACTAACTAGGTCCACTTAGAACAGGCAGAAGGGACATACATGCCCAGCAATTCCAGGAAAAGCTTGATAATCTCAGGTTGAACTAAAATATCTCTCCGAGGCAGAAAACCAGGCCCTGTTCAAAGGAAAGCTAAATCCATTCTCTGGAGTCCACAATGTCAGGAATACCGTATACCTGCAGTAAACTTTAACAGTCCACACTTCATCTCCAGAGGCATTTATTCCTCCAGACCTTTTTTACTAAAAGCTTGCAAAATCTTTATTCTAAAAACATTTGACATAAAGGCATACTGAAAACATTATGGTAAAGAGAGGAGACAACTGGTCTCATTAACAAGTACAAGCCATACAGGAATAAATACTAAAGTAGGCTATGCCACTAGTAGACATCCTGTATAGGGAAAGCAAAAACTTTTCAACATATCAGAAGCTTTGCCAAGACATTGCAACACCAACAGACAACCAATATAGAAAACCATTAGTAAAGGGAAGTAAGACCATCGAGAAAAAATTGAAGTAGCTGTAGAATATATGTGCAACACCAACAGTAACAAGTCCCAGAGATCAACTGGTATTCACTCAGGAGCACTAAATGAATTCAAGGATGAAACAGTGGAACTATGATGTGCAACCTTTCACTTCTATCTGTCTATACATGCAAGGACTGGCAATGCAGACATGAGCCTATGACATATTGGAGTCAACAAGCCCAGGAATAAGAGAGATGGAGGTGATATAGTCTAGCTTCATTTCCAAAAGATATTTGATAATATATCTGGAATAGGAGCTACAGTTCTCATGTAGATTAAAATACAGAAAGTACCATAAATTATAAAATACAAAATAAAGAAAATTGCAGTTCCAGAGAAGAATACTTCATGAGTCTGCCTTAGGATGCTGGAAACATTGAAAACCTTTACTGTGAGTAACCCAGATTCACCTGCATTTGCAACAATACAATGTCCAAGTGAAAAACAGTAGAATCACTAGAGGTGACTGGTGAAACAGAGATATTAATGGACATCACAATTAAAACAAAAATCCAGTGCAAACAAATGTAAAGAACAGTCCTAAGTTTACAAATGCACAATTGGCAGAGAGCTGGCCGTTGCAAGGTTATAATAGCTGGGTTCTGCGAAAGACTCGGTACAACACTAAGAAACAGGTGAAAAACTAAACAGAAAAGAAAGAACTTTTAGGAAAGGAGAAGCAAAAATACAGAGCATCATCATGTCACTATATAAAACCACAGCCACCTCACTTCTTGGTAACTACATGCAATTACAAGCAACAGTTTCAGAAAAGTTCATAGTAGAATCAGAAAAAATATACAAGGGCAACAAGCATGACAAAAGGTCTTAATATGAGAAACAAGTAAGTAGACTAAGGCAGCTATTGCAATACCCAAACAATACTAGAATACTGTAACTACAACTTAGTGCTACTGTGTTGCTGTAAATATTTTACACTGTTAGAAATGGTCAACTCGGAAGAATGGGTTTAAAGTATCAAAATACCATGCCCTATTAGATAGGAAGAAAGAAATTTCAGACTTATGAAAAATACATGAAGTTTTGATGTCATAAATAGAAAAACCAAACTGGGTCCTAATACTTACATATTTTTCTTTAATTTTTTTCTTTTCTTTAAGGAAAAAGAGATATTTTTGATGCGAATGATAGATAATCTATCAATTACCAAAATTTGATTGAGGAAAAGGTTTTATTTTCTCCTTGCAGTATTACAAAGGCACTTAAAAAATTAACCAGTGTCTGCAACAGGTTTTTTACATATACATGACAAAAAGAAAGGTTATACCCAAGGAGGTAAATTCACAGTGTGCTAGTAATAAAGAAGCCCAAAGAGCCAACCTATAACAACAGTCACATTACAGACTTTGAATATATTAATATAAAATATCAAAATCTACTTCTAGACAAAACCAAAAGACCTAAAAATTTCATTTCTTTTGCCAGATTTGGTTTATCCAACTTCTTTTTATTTGTTTCAAAGAAAAAAAAAAACAAACACCAAAAACCTCATTCTGTATTAAACAAGTTCACAAGCTCAGTAACTGAGTAACTGAGTTACCTCCTGTATGAAGACAGGCTGAGAAGTTGGGGGTGTTCAGCCTGGAGAAGGCTGCATGGAGACCTCATAGCAGCCTTCCATGATCTGAAGGGGGCCTATAGAGATGCTGGAGAGGGACTATTCACTAGGGATTGTAGTGGTAGGACAAGGGGTAATGGGTTCAAACTTAAACAGGGGAAGTTTAGATTGGATATAAGGGGGAAGTTCTTTACTGTGAGGGTGGTGAGGCACTGGAATGGGTTGCCCAAGGAAGTTGTGAATGCTCCATCCCTGGAGGTGTTTCAGGCTGGGTTGGACAAAGCCTTGAGTGACATGGTTTAGTGTGAGGTGTCCCTGCCCATGGCAGGGGGGTTGGAACTGGATGATCTTAAGGTCCTTTCCAACCCTAACTATTCTATGATTCTATTCTATGACTCTATGGTAAACCAAAATAAAATCACGTACCTGCACAGCTTATACATTGTATTGTGGCCAAAATCAAAATGATACCTGCTAGTCATTGCTAACTGATGATGCTAATACATAAGCAGTAACAAAATGGTTTTACTGCTCTTTGAAATATATATATATATATATATATATATATATAAACAATCCTCAGATTTTTATAACCTTATACTGTAACCAAACATCTGTTTACCCAATAAACTTCTGGCCACAGCC
Organism: Melopsittacus undulatus; assembly: GCF_012275295.1. Taxonomy (NCBI): domain Eukaryota; kingdom Metazoa; phylum Chordata; class Aves; order Psittaciformes; family Psittaculidae; genus Melopsittacus; species Melopsittacus undulatus. The sequence goes on along the minus strand of NC_047529.1, from coordinate 112,793,595 downwards.
AGGTAGCACAGTGTTATAGTAAAAGGGAAATATAAAAGCAAACATCAAACACAAACCACAAATTCCAGAATCAACAAGTAAGAAGAAAAGTATGTCTGTATCAGTGTGTTAAGCCTAATATCAAAAAAACCTCACCTGATTACACATCCAGAATATCAAAGAAACGGAGAACAATAATATATGTGACTGAAAGTTTATGCTGTTATGACCTATTCTTGTTGTGCACAACACCTCTTGCTCAAACTACTGACATCCAGGAGTAAGCCCTAAGGGAGCTGTTCTAAGTGAGGGTTTCTGTATGTCTCATTGAATAGGAATACAAACTGACAGAAAAATAACTCAAAATTGCTATAAAATGACTGGTACCTCCAAATGCACAAGCAAATGACATGCACTTTAATGTAACACATTTCTTCTCGTTTTGAAGTTAAAAAATATGGTTTGTATAAAATGTATGAAAAAATGCTACCTGTGTTAAGAACGAAATGAAATGATGAAGTTTAAAATCCTTGATCTTGGTCAAATGCTGCTAGTCCTAACCCATGTCATTCGGCTTGTTCAGAAAGTTTTGATTGAAGCAATTTATTTTTTTTTATTGAAGCCACGGATGAAAATATTAAAATTCTTCATTTAGGACTTACATCTTCTTGGCACAGAATTGAACTGGAAAGCTATCACAATGGGATTTGACTACTCCACATAATACTTCTTGTGGAATGTGATTTTCTACATGGTAGCTGCTACGCAGACTGCTAGACACAGAGCCTGTATCAACCATGTGACTTTATACCAGTAGCTACAGTCTTTGCAAGGTAAAAACACTGCACTGCTCAAAGGCACAGGAGCTCTTCTACTCTCCAGTGCATGAGGTGGGCTGGAAGAGCAGAGCAGTACTTGTTCAGGAAAACCTGCCATCTGCAACTGTGGGCAATCATTTAAAAACTAGCGAGATTCCACCTTTGTTTCTATAATTCCATCTATCTTCTCTGAAGTGTTAAATAAAAATACTGATACATAGTCTTAAAATATCAACCTCTATACAACCTCTATTTTAATAAAAAAGGATTTTTCCTTTACAGTTAAGCACATCCAGCCGCTTAGATGACTGGTGAGTAGTCACACCACAGGAGAACATACAGGGCTCACAGCCCAGGAGTGCAAGAAAAAAGCCAGCTACCTGAGACTTGGCAAGTATGTACCTCATCTGCAGACAACACAGGACTAATGCATCCTACTGACTACAAGCCAAAGAGGTTTTGATGTAGCAACTGTCTTCTAAGAGTGTAACAGAAAAGCACATGGATTATGTCATATGGAATATCAATGAATGATGGCACAGACATGAAGCCTAGTTATTTCCTTCTGTTGTGTTTTCTTAAGCAGAACTGACTGCCTCATGTTAGAGGCTCACAGTCTGTTTAAATCAATTTATTGCTGCGTCGAGTTTCTGAAAGCACTTACAACTCACTTGTGTGGGGCAACTGATCCAGAGAAACTATTCTTCTAGAATAAAGACTAAACACAAGGCAGGAAATAGCTTGTGTGTTTCCCAACATACAGGAATGATCCAGTATAAATAACATTTATTTTGTAAGAGTAGCATCAAGAGAGATGATCTTTCAGCAGTGAGTGCACGGGTTTTGCCTGAGGGGAGTGAGTGTTTCATCTGATTCCAGGCTTGTGACCAGTCCTGTCAATAAAACTTTTGCCTCCTCCAATTTCCTAATTTAATTCCTTCCCAAATTTAACCTCAGAGAATTCTGTCACAATGAAACTCACTTCCTAGTGGAATAACTGGACTGTTAACAGACAGGCATCTTCAGCTGTAACTAAGTTTGCCACCAATCACCCCTGCTTTCCATCTCATATTTGCCTAACAACCAGGAAAAAGATGCCTGTATAGGCTCCAGAAACATGTTTACAGGTATTAAATCATTCATTCACAGTTACTGCATTCAGAAACAAAATCGTATTTACTGAATCACTAGCAACACAACGACAGCACCCACTGGAACTTTGCTGGACCATCATCCAACATATGCCAGCTTCTTCAAATCCCTCCTAAGGAAGAGATTCTTGGTAATTGTAAATCATATCATATAATATCATAGAGTATTTTGGGTTGGAAAGGACCTTAAAGATCATCTAGTTCCATCCCCCCTCCTTGCCACGGGAGGGATTCTCCACTAGACCAGCTTGCTCAAAGCCCTATCCAACCTGGGCTTGAACACTTTCTGCTATAGGTACCTCTACTGTATTTTGCATACACGAATTTTCACCACCTATATTTGTACCACAAATCATTTACACACAGCTTCTCTGAAAGCCTAAACCCACAATCTGTTTTGCAATGTCTTTAGAGAAATTACATGGGTTGGATGCTGAAAATTTCTCAATGCACCATATCTCTATGCATAGTTAAGTAGAACTCAAGATGTGGCCTGTCTTAGGCAATAATATAGGTGTATATACGACCTTTATTATAAGCACAGATTAGTTAAACTAACAATAAAAGGCTATGAAAAGTTCTGTTAGACCAGAAAAAAATATGTTAGGAATAGGACAGTATTATAAGGAACTCTGGATTTTAATCCCTCTCTACCTACATTTCAAAGCTTTAAAAGAAAGAAGAGCATCACTTTGTCTACAAAAACACTGAAATAAATGAATGTAATTTTCGAAAGTACTCAGAAGGCTGAGTGTCTGTATAAAGCTCATTTAAAATTAACAATTCTATGTATAGAGGACAGCCTGAATAACTATCAATAAACAAAGCATGAGTCCATCCTCCAGAAATTAGTGTTTTATCAAACGTTTTGCTTCATAAGCAAACAAAATGTCAAAACAGAGAAAACAAAGCAACAATAATGCTTCATGATTTAAAAGCTAAAAAGTGAATACCACAAAACCAAACCAATGCAAGCTAGGCACAACAACCCAAGCTATAAAAATATATTCACAGCACACTATTTCATTTGGTATAAGCAAAGCAAACAAAAACTGTGAGCATTTTCCTTATGCTTAAAATGCATGAGTAACTACCACTGTACTTTAAAAATATTATTGAGGATAGGAAATTAGAGATGTAAAAATTACAAATACTATGCTTTATCCTCAAATATAGTACACAATAATTTCCTTGGAGTACAAGTTTAACAAGCTATTTTTGGTTTTGCATTTTTTACAAAGCAGTTCTGAAAAAGATTAGACTAGAGAGTGAATAGTTGAAGGGTTATTAACCCCAGAGAGAATTTACTCTAAATACCCTTTAACAGTATGTAGATCACTATTCCAGTTCAGGCAGAGATCACAAGTACACTCTTGTGTACATGGCTTTTGAGGGATAAGAGTATTCAATAAGCAAGCCACTTCACCTCAGGCTGGAGGGAAGGAAAGTAGACAGTCACTTTTCCAAACCAATTTACATCCTAAAATAGGCAACAAAGCAGTTCTATAGCCACTATTGCTGGCACGTAGAAATCTATAACAGACCCAGTTAAAATGTCCCAGTGTATATCTTCCAGTTTTGGGAAATGTTATGCAGTGCCTCAAGCTAGAGCACCATCTTTAACTGCACTCAATGTTGATTGCAAAAGCAGAGGCCCCAGCTACACCTTATTGTGGTTTAAACTATAAAAGCATATAGCAAAAACTGTCCCTACGGCAGAGTTTAGAGTTTCATGCAAAAAATGAGAGAGGAGAAAGAAAGGAATATGACTTTCAAAGACATTAGAAAATGGAGCAAAACAAAAAGAGTGAAGTACTCTTGTAAACCCAGTACAACACAAACAGAAGTCCTACTACTAACCTCACTGACTGCTGGATCTGTCTCAGAGTGACTTAAAGTTACAAAAGCACAAAACAGCTGAGCCCAGAGATAAACTCCATTCTTCAGATTGTGAAGCCAATGCTTCACTTATAAGACCTATCATCCCTGTTAATTTTCCTGCTGGAAAACGTTTGGAATCAGGGAAAGCAACCTACAGGACTCAGTCATTGCCAGGCCCAAAGACTCTGTCTAGGGAAGTGCAAATACTGGTAAAGCATCCCCTCTAGATTTGTGCGTTATGAGACAGATCAATTACTTGGAGAGATTTCAAACTTAGAAGCTCTTTCTGAGAAGACAAGTACATGAGACAAAGCAATGACTACTCTTGATTTTGCAAACAGTGATTTTACTTTTGTCAAGTCACACACCGGTTTATTTATATCTACTTTATATAAAACTACTAGCCCTGGGTTCATTTGATTCACCATACCATATGGTTGAATTTTATGCTCATAATGGGCTTCTGATGGTTCCTATCTAATACAGAGGCTTCATTAATTTTAAATTTAGTGTCTACTTCAAGGTAACAACTAATCCAGATCAACCCAAATCAATACAGTTTTAATATCTTAATATTGATAATGCTATATCTGATGCTCAGATAACATTTTTCATATCTAATGCCCATTTAAGACTGATCCTTCTGCTTTCAACGAGGAAATGGAATTACTAACATTTCCAATTGCTGCCAGTTGTTCTAGTTACAAAAGACAGGTTTATAAAACTGATTTTTTTTGGGATGGTCTAATGAAAAGAATGATAAATATTTTGTGGAAATCAAATTCAGAAGATGACTCATTATAGCATGGGGATTGGTCTAGCTATTGAGGAACCACAACTGAAAGAGAAGTGAAATAGATGACTAATCTACCGCACATCATTCTTCATCTTTCAGAAATTTCCCATTATTTAGTGTGGACACAACAAATCAAAGATATTCATAATAAAACTAAAAGTTTGTTACAGCAATAAAATATAATAAATCAAAAAATATGTTGTGCAATATTTATCTGGTCAAAGCTTTATGTTTTGTTGTTAGGGATAACAAACAGGTTCTATATTTGTTTATGTTCTCCTGGTATTTAAAGTACCTGATTTTAAACTTAATTACCTTGGGCTGTATTAATGGGGCCTTAGCTTTTATTTAATAGCAGGTATTATAGCATGTGCTCATATCTCCTGTGATATGGTCACAGCATTGCACAGTCTTCCTTAAAAAGGACATGACTGATGACTGTGTCTGCTGCTAAACCTAACCCTATTCAGGAAAACTGGAAGGCAGCAAAGAAAAACACTATTATCACCATTAAAGATTCATACAGGAAGTGCCATGATAAACATGATGAAGATGTCTCATAGCAGATTTTAAGAGAAGAAGAGCACTTTTCATCAGTCAAATAGAGCTCTTTAGGTAATTTAGCAAGAATATGTAAAGGAAAAAATGTAAACCTATATCAATTTTTAAAGATGCATAAATAAAGTTAAAAAGATAAATTTAAAGATTAAGTTAATCACAGAAAGCAATGAATAAAATCGTTAGCAATAGCATAACAGACAAAAGTCATATTAAGAACTTAAGATTTCAAACTATACAGAGACAATTCCAGGCAAAGAATATAGGAGATAGAATTATAACAAATCATCTGTTTTACAGACATAAAGCAGCCAACTTCCCAAGTTGTATAAAAGTTATTATTATTGTGGTGCATTCATTCATTCTATGGACAACAGAAGAATCATCACGTATATGCAAGCAGCAGAGTGGTTTAGGTCAGACTGAGCTATGGAAAATGTTGAAAAATCCCAAAAGAATCTAGCAACAAAACCCTCATGTTGGCACATACATACTAATTTAGACATATTCAACATTATCCCTGTTAAAACAAGTTGTGCTGAGATATACATAGTAATTATATGAACAATGCTGTTCTCAGGAGAAACTTTCTTCTTGTGTATAGCTCCATAAAAATACCTATTTAACACAAAACAGTGGTCAAAGGAACAAATGGAATGCTATTTTTTAATACCAATAATATATGACGAAGTAAATTTTCAAATACTGTCTCTGCTTGAAAACAAGTAATGCACACTACTAAAAGGAGAGGTCCACAAGGGCAATACAAATTCTAAGAGGAAAGGAATGGGATCTGAACCAGAGATATTAAAGCATTTCCACTGTGTCTTCAAAGGAAAAAAAGATGGAACTGATGTACATAAAGCAACCAGTAACACAAAGGCTTTTTTGGGCAACTTACATTTGAAAATATATGAAAAAAACTGAAATAATGTAAAAAATTAAGACCAACAGTAATGTCTTATAATGGGGAAAAATCCTTGGAAGTGTAACAATCTATTATTAGGATGCAAAATAGAGTAATTTTTACAAAATAAGAAATAGATCTACATCATATGTATAGGTCCCAAACTTAATAAAAACATACACAGCATAAACACCCTTATATTTCTTTTCAGACATTTCCAAATTATTAGCCACTACCTTAATCAATGTCAATTTGGGATGAGCCCTACAAAACATTCCTATCAGAACCTGCTGTGTTGCAGGAGGAAGAAGAAAAGGAAAGAGTAAAAACAGAGCAGCACTTACTGGAATTCTAAAAGGCAGATCCCAGCCATCCTGGGATCTGTCTGTGGTACAAAGAGAACACAATAAGCACTAGTTCTGGGGGATGGATGCTGCTGCTGTGTCCCAGTAATTGCAATTTACAGGACTGAAGAAACACAATACTCTCGGGAAAACTAATATTTCTCTCTGTGGTTATACACAGTGTCTCAGCACAGGGAGAAATAAACACTCATGATTGTAAAAATTTCTCATTTGAGTAAGGTGCACAAAGGAGTGATATTTCTGTAGGGACTTTAATTTTATTTATTATTAATCTACATTCAGTAACATACTTAAATTGCAGCAATGTAAAACAGAACTGGGAAACTCCTCTTGTACGTAATTCATAGCATAAGTTAAATGAGTTAAATTAGAAATGCCCCACAACTGGATGTGCAAATAAAACCTGTGAGTATTTCGACAGTTTATGGATGACACACCATTGAGGCACAGCCTCAAGCTGCCATGGGAGGTTTAGGCTGGATATTAAGAATTTCTCCACCAAAAGGGCAGTCAGACATTGGAACAGGCTTCCCAAGGAAGCGGTGGAATCTCCATCCCTGGAAGAGTTCAAAAACTGTGTACATAAGAGGCTTTTAGTGATATGGTTTAGCTGGGGACTCAGGAGTCCTGCGGTAACAGTTGGTTTTGATAATCTTAAAGGTCTTTTCTAGCAGAGTTGATTGTTGGTTCTATGATTCTGTAATTAAAACTACTAAAACCAATAACATAGGCACCACCTTTAATTGAAAAGTTCCTAAAACAGATTCACAAAAGACTTTTTTTCCTTCCTGCAGAATTACCAATAACCTCTTGAGAAAAAGAGACAATTTCAGACCTTTGATCTGATATCATGCAGGAGTTGTTACATTCTTATAATGGCCACTGTCCAAACAAGCATGAAGACATGGGGTCTGAGTTACAGGCAGTAATGGGTATATAGCATTAACTATAGAGGAAGAGAGATATAAACCCATAAATTTTATAGTGAAATATATTCTTCCAAATAAACAAACATCATATTTTATTCCTTAGTCCCATTAAGCTAATTTTCTATAGGCAGAACTGAAATATAAGGTTATTCAAGAGACATTCCCCAAGCATAACAATGTAGAAGCTGTACAAGGACAGGAAGGAGAATTTACTTTTTCATAGTGAAAGCACCAACTCTAAACAACTGCCTTACTCTTGGAAACAAGATATGCTTACTGGAGCATAGTTCAGAGAAACTACACTCATACCCCTTTGCCGATGACCTTGCCCAGCTTTCTATTTCCACCAGCATTCTACGCAAGATAGTAATTCACATCAGCTCTCTTGCTATAAAAGCACCTTTAATGCACAGTCGATGGCAACAATAAGGGATGCATGAAACCTACGAAACATGTTGAGGTTACTAAAAAAAGTTCAGGAGAGGCAGGGCTCTTATAATGCCACAACACAAACAGTGAAAAGTTTCTAAGTCAACTCACAGTGATAATCCAAATAGTAGTTTATGCATTCTTGCAAAGTGCTTGGAGCCTTCCCTGGATTTATATGTCAAAAATGTATCAAACACAATCATATTGCTTAAAACTGATTATGTAACGTCCCCGCAATAGCACTCTGAACAACAGAATTTACAGGTTAAATTCAAAAGTAATGTTAACCTCTTGAGTTTTTTCCCCAAAAAGTGGTTTGATTGCCACGATCACTTTGCAGAGGTAGCCATTCTTTCCTTCCAGTACTTTCCAAAACACAAAGCTTTTCAGTCCTTTGGAGCGTTCTGTGTGCATTGGGAATTCTGAGGCTGCACCTACATACAAACTCTGGTTTAAGTGAACTGAACCTCCCAGCTGTTCTCAGCACAACTGTGTCACCTTTACTGGAGGAGTTTTGGTGCATCAACTTGGATTCTTTCCACAGAAGACTCAAGTCAGAAGCTTCACTCCAGGTCTGCATCAAATAAGGACATAAAGGTCCAAACCAATAACTGGTTGCTTGAACAACATCAAGCCACACCTATGGTGGGGGAATTTCATCCAATAGTCCAAACTAAAACTAGTCTGAGGGTAAAAACCCTAAACTACACTGCTACAGTAGCAAATTTTTCCTGCCCCTCTACTCTGCTCTCGTAAGATCTCACTTGGAGTATTGTGTGCAGTTCTGGTGTCCTCAATATAAAAAGGACATGGAACTGTTAGAACAAGTCCAGAGGAGGCCACAAGGATGATCAAGGACTGGAGCACCTCCCGTATGAAGACAGGCTGAGAAAGTTGGGGCTGTTCAGCCTGGAGATGAGAAGGCTGTGTGGAGACCTCATAGCAGCTTTCCAGTATCTGAAGGGGGCCTATAGAGATGCTGGGGAGGGACTATTCATTAGGGACTGTAGTGATAGGACAAGGGGTAACGGGTCGAAACTTAAACAGCAGAGGTTTAGACTGGATCTAAGGAAGAAATTCTTTACTGTTAGGGTGGTGAGGTACTGGAATGGGTTGCCCAGGGAGGCAGTGAATGCTCCATCCCTGGCAGTGTTCAAGACCAGGTTGGATGAAGCCGTGGGTGATATGGTTTAGTGTGAGGTGTCCCTGCCCATGGCAGGGGGGTTGTAACAAGATGATCTTAAGGTCCTTTCCAATCCTAACTATTTTATGATTCTACAGTACAAACATATGAGATTTAGCACCAGCTGCTTTCATCTAATGATCTGCTCCCACTTGCCAAATTGCTTGCTTACACTAACATAAGCTGAGAGCTCATCACCTCTCGGAAACGTTTTTAATACTCTACAGGATTCAAGTCATATGCTTATAGTTCTCAAAACTAAAACTCTCCTAGGTGCAGAGAAGCTAGTGATTGACATTCATATGAAGTACAGAGCAGACAGCAACAACTATTCTGTTTCCCGTCACTGATTACACTGAAGAACTAAAAGGAAAACAAAACAGATTTTTGTGGAGAAATCTGGATCAATTTGTTATTAACATAACGCTGCTTACTGGGATAATTACTGGATAATATTTAGCAAAGAACAATTGACAACATGAAGAAGAAGAATTAAGAAAATGATCAATGAGAATTAACAACCCTAAAACATTGTCAGTTATAGTCACTGTCAACATGGTAGAAAAGCCGGGCAGCAATTAATTAATGTTTTGAGTATTTGGGAAGATTTATTCACAATTTCAAATGTTTTAAAATGTACCTTTTTTTGTCTCTCAGTAAAAGAGGAATAATATGTATGCACTAAGGTTTGTAAGAAGACAAAACCAATGGAGAGGTCCTGATCTGGCTCACTTGGTTGACTCAGCAGGCCCCTAGAAGTCTGACAAACAGAGCTACTGCCACAAAAAGTCAAACCAGATTTGACTGAAAAATTGCTTTGGTGCTGTCTGTAAAACATTTTTCAGAGGTTTTAAGGACTATTTCAAAGCTATATATTAATTCTGCCCCTGGCTGATGCCTGATTCTACTTAGACACCTCACTGCAAACAGTTGAACTTCAAAGGCAATATGATATAATTTATTATCTCACTTGTGATTTAGAAACACACCAGCTGAAAGTCTCAGTGTATATGTAACATGTACTACTTTCCTATTTAAAAAACCCACTTTTTTGCTGAAAAAAACAATAAAAATTTCTACAGACTTAACATAGGACTATCACACATATTGAAACAAACCCCAAATTGCAGGTACATTTTACACTGTAATAAAATTAACAGCTTCAGCACAGTAAGACTGTCAAACACAGAACAAAAGAGATTTATTTTCACTTTCTTACCTGTAAAAGGGATTCAAGGATATCTCTGTTTGAAATTTTACCTTCTGGTCATACTGCACAAATTACTAACATGGAGGAGCTCCCAACATTTTATAGCACCTACATGAAAGTATGTCCTAGAGAACAGGTGAAGGCTTTAACAGTGAAAAAATGCTAGCTAGGCAAATGTTCCATCTAAGCAGAATGTATTTATACACGTAGGAGGGTGCAATAATGCATTCACCCAGAAGAGATCTGCGCTGATATAGGCATAAACACTTTTTATTTATTGTTTTACAGTCATATGAGAAAGCCCACTCCTTACCACTTTATTTGAACTGCTACAATGAATGAGGTGATTGTACTCATTTCTTAAAACAAGTAAGAGATGAGCTTCAATGATTTTCAACACATTTTGAAATATTAATGGGTAAAATACTTTGCCTGATAAAAACATACAGGAAAAATAAACCCCAAGCAACTATACTTTCAGCAGCAGGGCATGACATTCTTTGTGTTGTGGTAGTACTTCTGAAGAAAAAAACACCAAATTCACTTCACCTGTCCCTTATAAAAGGTGGGGGCTTAGGTTAAAAATGCAAACAAGATAGCTACTAGCCCAGTGGTATACACAATACATTTACAAGCAGCACATACTTATTCATTTGGGATAATTTAACTAAGCTCTTCTGTTCATGAAGTTCAAATAGCAAGCTTCTCTCCTTCCCTCTAGGGAGCAAAAATGATTCAGTGACTGTGCTACCTCAGTTCTGAGGCTTCTTCATGCAGGGAATTTGAAGTACAGCAACTGTATTATCAAAGACTGAACCAAATATGTATTTAATTAAGAAAAAACAACCTGGTTCCAGCCAGGGTTCTCAAAATTAAAGCAATATTGTTTGCTTTGTGCCTTAAATCTCCTGATTGTAAGACAAAAGCTTGTGGTAACATAGAATTTGTAACCCTAGCATCAGAATTAACAAGAGTTTGTTCTTCTTTAAAATTCCCATCAGGTCTTTCCCTCTGGCTGTTCAAAGAACTGTACTTCATAGCATGGCACTATAAAATCCTGGCTGCCTTAAAACCTGTTTGGGAACAACATTAAAAATATAACTTACAGACAAAGAGCTAGTCAAACCTTAAAAGCGAACTAAAATAATAAAGTGGCATTCTTCTCACTTAGCGCATTTCAAAGAGCAGCACTTTTCCCTAGAAAGATCCCATTAGCTGAGCTGTGACATCTTTATTCTGGTACCTATAAATCACTCCATTGTTACCCTCCTAAATTGCAGTGACTGCTGCCACCTATGGGATCTCCACAAGAGTGCTCAGGATTTTACTCAGCGGTTCCCTCTACCGGGAATGTAAGTCTGCGGAATGTGCAGGCACTTTTATTAACAGCAGGTGTCCCCACTTTTGCTTAGTGTTTTACCTCAAAGTCATTACTCTAAAAGCATTTCCATGTTCCCTACAACAAACTCCAACTTCTGCCTGGAGGCTAAGTAGTAGCAAGGTGATTTGGGAGAGGAAATTGCAGCCCCTAAACTCTTAATTCAGTTCAATAAATGCAATTTTGCAGAAAAACAAAAATTCCCCTGTTGTTAACAGAATGTTATCTGCTGTGATGTATTAGCAGGCTCCGAGCCAAACAGATTTCTTTCTAAAGCATCAGTTGAAATAAAACTGAGAAACTTGTAAGTAGGGTAAGACTGGTTCTATTTAGGTAATACTTTCATCAGACACACCAGTGTTGCATCAGAATAACTTTTCAAAGAGGAAGATGAAAAACATTAAAATACATTCAACTTGAAAGTTCCAAGTAATATCAGACTTAGTAAGATGCTCGCAAACGTATACACATACATACCCATGGAAAAGCACTAATGTTTGCTGTTTAGATTTCTCAAATCAATGTATCTGACTTCATTAAAAACCAAGCAATTGTACAAAAACTCAGTGTAGCTTTGTTGACTGACAATGAAGACAAAAGTAAGTTTTCCCTTTAATCAGAAAGACTAGAAATATCTTCTTTTACAAAAATGTCACTTTGCTCTCTTCCAGCCGCCAACCCCTCTACATTGAATCCTAGGGATCATAATTCTATCTGAAAGCATAAAGGCATTATTCTTTACCGTCTGAGAGACTGGCATGGGTAACAAAATGAGGCCAGAGCAAAAGGGCAAATTTAAACTAGACTTAATGTATTTAGAAGCCTAGGTGAAGTAACATTACAGCAAAGAGACTCTCATAACAGAGATTCACTCTGTCAAGTAGCACATATTATCAAAATAAATAAAATACTGAGCACAGCTCTCCAAGAGGAACAGCATTAATGGGAGATTAAAGCTAAGCAGACATTGAATACCACATACCACTCTGCTATCAGTTTGATTAGAGCAAATTAAACAGAACATAATATAAGAGCAAGGTCTGAAAACAGGGGCATTATGAGAGTTTTGCAAAACATAGATGTATCTACTGGTGTTTGATATAGGAATATTATTCAGAACACGAAGTACCTAAAAGCAGGACAGAAACATGAGAAAATAGTGGAGAAACATTCCTAAGACACCAATATCTCTTTGATTGGGCACAAACAATAGCCCAATTTGTTCTCTATGTATCCCCTCCAGGTCTTAATGACAATTGAGCTACAAAGAAAATTAAACACTGTAAAAAAGCAGACATGAGTATGTATTTGGGCATTCACCACTGCTTGAACATCTAGGAGCTGTGTAAGAAACACTCAGCCCTTTCTTCCAATGGTGAGGGAAAGCTCTCCTTCAATCTTGCTTTCCAAATTTGCTTTGTAATTAGTAAAAAATAACTGCTTTAGTGCTATAAAACACTTCATAGGCTGACACTTTTTTCCACCCCTTTGGAAGAAACCAAAAGCCCAAGGCATGCCATCACTGACTCTCCTTTCATTAGGTTTGCAACATTACACCTACAAAAAAAACTAACAGCTCCCACCCCTATTGTGCCTCAGTATAGTCTGAGGTGGAGCCAGAACACTGACCAAGCTGGTAGGTAGGAAAGTGGTGGGAATGCAGCCAGGATGGGAGTTTGTAGAAAGGAGTGAAGAAACTCCCTTTGGGCACAGACATTAGATTAGCTTAACTGTACTGCTGAATCTCACAAGCTTTGAGACTTTTCTCTGCCTGAATCAGAGAAAATATGAACCTGGGTCTCCTGTCTTAAGGAGTCATTCTACTTTCAGGGACATAAACTATTTTCAGATGCAATTTTATGTGATGTAATCCAATTTAATGGTGGTTCATTGCCCAAAGAAGAGGCCTCCCTCCTCTTCTTACCCTCTGCATTCCTGGTGCCAGCTACATATTCCTCCCAGTTCTGCACTGGTTTTGGTGATACTGGGTTGCACAGCAAGATCAATGAAAAGCTAATCCACCAAAAATTGTATTTTTCTTTTAGACTAATGTACTATCTCCACGACACATAGCTGTTTTACCCCACACAAAACAGAGGACAGCAGCAAAAGCCAGCAAAAGGGGCAAGAGAGCAATGTGCAGTTAGACCAAGCACTGGATGAGAAAGAGAAAGGCTGGAACACCACAGCCTAAGGTTCTTTTCTCTCTCCCACAGGTATTTTGTTTTAATTATCATTATTAGATTAATTCCCTTCCAGGCTGGAGAACAAACAAATTGAAAACTCTTGTCTTAAATTTATTTTTCAAAGGAAATGGTTTCCTCAACCTGCTACCTATTTAGGCAGAGCAGAGAAATCTAGCAAATAAATCAAGGCTTTTCTGTGAGTAATACCTGTAATCTTACAACAGCTCATATTTGCCTGTGTTTTAGGAACAGAGATTGCTTTAAAATATTACATTACTGTAGTAACTCATGGTTTGGACCTGTCATCTTGATGTCTCTCTAACTTTGGAGACCAAAACCCCATTCCAGATATTAATCAAAACCAAGTGTTTTGTAAGAACAATCTCCCAAGCCTTAAAAACAGGTATTCCTAGCGGTTTGAAACACGTTTTTAGAATCATATGTAGACTAGGAAATTTCTTTCCTTTCAAAAAACAGATGATTATACTTAACTATATAGGAAGTGTTCCTACTTCTGATAACCCCATATTAAGTCACCCAACCACATTCAGCCTTTTTTCATTCTCTAGTTGTTTTGATCATCTAAATCTTCATCGTACTTGGCCTATATGCTCTCCCTGGGATGTCCTACAGAGATCAGTGGGTTTACTGTGTAATCATCTTCTGCTTGCTGTTGACCATCTGCCTGCAACTTATGCTAGTTGAGTAAGTAGGTAAGTAATTATATTATTGTACTCATTGCTGCTGTACAAGGAAAAGTGTTTGGTTATGTAAATAATGCCCTGTATTTAAAGCAGCTTGCATATCACTGATCATACACAGCTCATATTTGGCATAGGGGACCTGGTGCTTAAGCATTCAGTAACTGGGTATGTAATGAATATTATAACCTATAATAGGATTTCTATGCCCTTAGATGAACTATCATATTTCTAGGTATAAACTAATAATTGTCATAAGCATTGTCTGAACAATCTATCTCACTCTCAAAATGTGTCCTGTCTTCCAATTTACAACCCAGGAAGACCAAATCTGGCCCTCTTGAAATCAAACTTAACAATTCTGCAAAATTCTAGAATCATATATTCAGTTCTGCATATGTCCTAAAACCCTGCCACACTGATAGGTGAAACCATTCATTTGTCCCCTTGAATTTGACTGGAATCCAGTCTTCAAGAAACAGAAAGCTATTTTATTTCCCTTCCTGTTATACATCTCCTGTAGCCATTGTAGTCTCTTATTTTTCTATTGAAATCCTGTAATTAAACAATGTGGATATGATTACTTGACTTACTCTACAAGAAGAGGTCATCACTAATAGTTTGATGTGATTATGAAGCCCTCTATCTTCAAAGGGACAAAACAATTAAAAAAATACAATACGCAAAGTCAATTATTTCCTATAATCTCTCCATTTACTTAACATAAGGACATTACACAAAACACATTAAAAGTAAACTACATCTATTAACATACTGCACAAAAGTATTAAAAGAATAAATGGGCTGAAAACACACACTGTTAACATTGTACTCACATACTGCAGGTCTCTTCAACTGACTTTAAAACACAAATAACTGAATGAGAACCACATTGACCATGATGTATACCATTTCAATGTTCAAAATCCTTGAGCTTCAGGAAATTCTTGAAAAATAAATAATGTTTTAAATGTCTTATGAAGACACCTGTTCATAAAACATAATGAATTGTAAACTATTTTTAAATCCCATTCTAAACATCAATTACACACCACAATTCATGTGTCTTGTCCTCCCCTTCAGAAGCTCTCTCTCAAAGAGAAATAGCAACTGGTTTCCCAATTTTTTACCAAACTCTTCCAAATTCTTGTTAAGTATAAAAGTTCTGAATTTATGATGTAATGTTTCTATGTAACAATTCAAAAGTTTCAATTATCTCTTTCCCCATCACAATTCATAGTAGCCACTTTTACGACTTCTATATACATTACAGATGATCTAAATTATTTTGGCCCTCCCCCCCTTTTTTTTTCCTAATTCTGTTAATTCAAACAAACTGAAAGTGGGACAAGCCTGCCCTTTAACTGGGGTTTCCTCTAAGATGAAAAGCCCAGGATGAACTTCACTTCTCCCAATCCCTCTCATTTTTGTTAAAGCCAAATTATTAGGAAGTTCCTAAACATTAGATTAAATGGTGGGAATTAATCTGCATTTCCTTGCACAGTTTCAAAATCTATTAATACTGCAGGTCAACATAAAAAACCTTAACACTTTAATGCAAGCTCTTCCTATTCTCTAACCTCTTTTCTTCTATTACAATATCCAAAGCATTCACACTTTCTTTTCCTTTTTGTGGGCAATTCAGGATGCAGCTTCCAAAGTTCTATGTCACTCCTAAAAGTCTTAGTCGCCTTCTAGTCTGTTCCCAGCCAATCACCAAGACAACAGGTCATGATAATGAATGAGAGATCTGACCCAGAGTCAATTCACTAAGTCACCAATTTATATTGGAATGACAAGTTAGGTATATGCCTGGAATTCCCCATCACTACATATAATCTTAATAAGCTTTGTCACCTGTAGCATCGGAGACCTTTTCCTAGGCAAGTTGTCCCCCGCTCAAGTTTATGAGATCTGATATCATCTGCGGTTTTAGCTCACCTGGTATCATCTCCCCCTTAGAAAGACTGCATCTCTCTTCATAGCATATTCCTATTTCACAAAGGATCTGATTTAATTTCATTTTAAGCTGATTCTTTACTCAGGAATAAAATGTCAATATGACTTAGCACCTTTGTTCAGAACCATTTCTTTCTTAATTTTAAAATAGTTCCAGTATATGTTTAGGACCTAAACAAATGAGAAGACAGGGGGGTTCCAGTTCATCTGGTTCTTATGATGGCAGTTCTCACCCATAAAGCCTATCAGTCCTACAACATGTCTGCAGTCTTGGTCTTAACACAGCAGAGGATATAAGGAACTATATCTGACATTGTGGATAGTAAGTTCAGGTTCATCTAAACTTGTGTCATCTTGAATGGAAGGTCCTGTGCTTAGTATACTGATTTTGCTAACTACTGTCAAGGTAGCTAACTCAAGCTGAAAAGTCAAGCCAAAAAGCCAACCCACCAGGGATGAAGTGAAGAAGTGTAAGTGCAGCCTGAGTGGCTAAAGGCTCACTTGAAGTTTCTGCCAACAATTTTCCTGAGATGCTAAACAGTCCAAAATGGTCTTCTCCCATTTTGGTACAGGCTTCTTCAAAGATTAACACAGTATTTGCCAAGCTGCTTTACTTAGAAAGCAGCAAAACAAATAATCTACATTTTCACCTTTCACTAAACTCTCACAGAAATCTACACAAGATTAATGCTCTCTTCTGATGCTGATTTGGACAGGAAATAGAGGTCTGCTTTTGCCTTTAGTTAAATGGGCATGAAACATCTCCTGAAACTGTTGCTTGCTGCTGGTTTTCTTCAGAAGATGCAAAAAGGCCTATAACTGTGATACAGACCAATCCTTTATGCATATTCCTTTCATTCTCATCTTTTACCTAAGAATGACTGAAATTTTTCCATTGACAATAGATCAACCACAAGAAAAATCCATAGATTCTGCAGTATCACAGACATGCTGAATTCTTCAGTATTTACTATTTTTCCCCCTTTCTTAATGCCCTAGAAATAACAAGAAATCTGAAATTTGGGGTCTGTTGGGTCTTTTTTTTTTCTCCTTAAATTTTTGTCAACATTGATAATTTCTGGAATTTTACTTCCATTCTGTCATGACTTAATCTCACTTTTTTACACACAGAACAAGGGTACCACTCCTGCTACAAGAAGAGAGCAGCGATTAATAGGCATCTATCTCAATACAGCACTTTTCTTTTAATGCCCCAAAACAGAAAAAAACCCAAACCGATTGCCCTTTTATGTTCTGTATTCAGTGAATCGATGTTTTATAACTCATTTTTCACACATATTCTTCTAATTAAGTGAAAGTTAAATGATAAATTCCTACTTTCATTGCCAGGAAAGTAAACATATTTCAATCAATAAGATTATGCGATACCAAACCAACTTCTAACAGTGCCTCTACATAAAACATCAAGGCTAGCCAGACACTGAAGGAAAAAACCTCCAAACACAAATTTTGCCTGGGGCAAAAGAAATATTGCTGGTTGAGGTTTTTCTTTTCAATATGTGCTGAATTTCAAACAAGTTTATGACACAACCAAAAATAATTCATACACACAAAAGCATCATGATGGGGGAAAAAAAGCTGTTAAATTTAATAATGATAAGTAAAAACTAGAGAAAAAAAAGAAATTGCTAAAGGAAAGGCTAACGGTCCAAAGGACATATTACTCAAGATATGCTTACAGCCAACACTGTTGGCTTTGGAAAAACCCAACATAAGTAGTCCTCAAATATGTGGAAAAGAAAACAAATTAGCCTTGCTTACACACTGCTTATGTCTCTATACCTTAAATCATCTCTTACAAGTTTTGTGAATGTTCTAATTGATGAAATAGAGAAATTTTTATTTCTAGATCCAAGATAGGAAACAACTATTATTTCTGTATTACACAGATAGCATGAAGATGATTTGAAGGCTGGATAATCACAGAATCATAGAATAGTTAGGATTGGAAAGGACCTCAAGATCATCTAGTTCCAACCCCCCTGCCAGGGACATAATCTGAAGCCTTGTCTTCTTATTCACATGCATTACAGATTCCCCAGTCTTCAACTCACATATTTCTTTAGCCATCATCTGAGTTACCCAGTGGAGAAGGCAATATTACGGTATCTCTGTCATATAAGAGGTCTCCCTATTTCCTGACAAGCAAAAGGAGTCTCCTAAATTTACAGAGGGTGTTACTAAAATGGACCACTTCACCTTTCCTCACCAAGCTGTGCTGTACGAGCAAGGAGGAAAAAAATCCCAACAGAAGGTAGACTAAACACAATACGCACCACAAACCGTGGCCCAGACCACATAACATGTGAATAGGCCTCAACGAAGCTAAGCTGAGGGTGGGTGAGGCTACACCAGTGAGGCAAAAAGATCAAAGCCTAAACTAACTATAGGGTAGTTTCCTAGTATGCCTTTGAAACTGAACAGTCATATACCCTGTTTAACACATTATATTGATTTTTGTTAATATTCATCAGCATTGCCAGTGTGATTTTGGTTATCAAAAGCCCTGCACGCAGCAGCTCTACACATGCAAGAAAATCTGAAAAAATAATATTAATAAAAACATTTTTAAAACAGATGGTAAACAAAAAACTTCTAAATGTAGATGTATGTTCAGCTAAACCTGGCCAGTTTCTTAAGCAGTATCGGTATCTGAGGCAACAATGCCTAGGGATAAGCAAAACAGAATAAAGATAACACTATTATCATTATCTGGTGATGTCAAGGACAAAATTCTCTTTAGAATCAGATCTACATAAATAGTCATGTTTCTTCCAATTTACCTTCAGCATATTTTTATAACTCAATCAATTTGAGTTATATTTTAATATTTTCAGGGCTATAAAGAAAATTTAGGAGCAATTAAATTGTATTTAATTTTAAATCAAATAATCCATCATCTATTTTAATTATGCAATATTATCCTATGAGAATTTCCTTACATTTTTGAAAATCATATCCAATGCTTTGCTGTTCTGTAACATACAATTATATATTAACTGTTTCCAAAAGAACTGATCAATGCCTTATTCATGTTTGCATCTTAGTGTTTTTTCCCAAAATGAATCAAATTTACCAAAAAACATTAAACAAAGATGTATTATCCCTTCTCTGATCTTTGTTCTGACCATGAAGATTTTAAACAACATTAGTCTCATACATAGCAAATTACTGCTTCTTAACTACTGTTGCCAACCGTTAGGGTATGTCTGCCTTACTATATCAGTTTGACCCAGCTTCTAGTGCTTAATGGTCCTCTAGGCTAAAAGCGAAAGCTGATCCATCAGGCTTACATTAGCATAGAATAACACTCAATGCTTATTGATGTGCATGCAGTGTAACTACCACCCCCGGCATCCAGCTCAGTCCATTATTTTCATTTTATCTCAAGTCATTTGTATGGTTGTCTGCCCCAGTTAAAGCTATGGCAAGACTAGTACTTAAATGAATTTGTGAGAAAGGAGACAAATGCCCCCTGAACTTCAAGCACTTTTCTATCATGACTTGCTAACATAAAATATACTAGTACTGTTAGGTCCACTTAGTGAGTGTATCCAGAATGGCCTTAAGTAGGGGGGGGAAAAAAATCACTCAAGACTTTATCAGCTAAAAAGACTGCTGATTAAACACTGGGGATGGTGGAAAGCAGGCTGTTACTGGTTTGGATGTTATTTTTTCAGTGTGACCTTTTTAAAATGCTGTTTGGATTCTGCTCAGAAGCCATTCAGGGAAATTTTTGCATTGTAACATTCAAAACATGTTGGTTTAAGTATTTTGCTTTAATTGAACACTATGCATTAAGACAAAGAATACTGTTGTAATCACTCGGTGAAACCACCACATCCTAACAGAAAGAAACTTGAAACTTAAAGGCATGAACTGTATAACCATCTTAATAGAAAATCTTTTGAAACAAAGCAAACTATCAACAGACTTCAGGCCATGGCAAACTACTTAGCAACAAAAATATAATCAGTGCAACAAACATACATGAATATTCAACCTCCACAAAACAGTATAAAAGACAACTACAAAACAGTTTCTAAAGTTTCACTTCATGGTATTGCTCAAAATGTAGATAAATAATTGTCTCAATTTTTGCATTTTCCAATGAACCTATAGTTAAGAAAGCACAAAGAGCCATTACAGATGGTAACATAAACACTGCTCTTCTGAGCATGATTTAAACATTTTATAATTAGGCATTAACCAGACCCTCTTTCTGCATGGAGGGGAAAGCATTCAAGAGAAAAAAATTGGTCAAGCAACAGTAATGCGAACCATTTCATAAGATATGGTCAGTCAGACTGGCCAAAGCATCCAGCATACTTCCACTTCCACCAAAACAAAAGGCTTTCTATCCATACTTGCAATATGCACTTAAAATACATACATACTTTCACAGTTTTAAAAATAAGTATGTTATGATGCCAAAAATAAGAAAGAACACTCGTCAGAGTGACACCCCAGCCCTTCCACCCTCCCATCAATATTAATGAATGACAGAAGGGTTACTGGAAAGCTCAACTGAAATCTACTTCATAAGCTGTAATTTCTTACTAAAAAGGGATTTGGTGCACTGGTAACTCAGCCAGTGGCAGGGAGGAAAAGGTAATGTGAGGAAATGGCAGTAAGCTTTAAATATGTGTGTACATCAAGAGAACACCTGTGTTGAGGACAAGATACCATCCTTTCTGCACTGATTCTGCAGCACAGGCAAACCTGTGAGGCTGGCCTCCAGCTAAACAGGGCAATTCTCCTTTTTCTTCAGTGACCATGTTTCTGCAGGACATGGAAGTAAGCAGAGATTTGATAGTGCTCACTCTTGCTTTCAGGTAGTCTGACCAGAATGAGAATTTTACTTTGTGCTTTGAGTTTGAAACCTGATGGGTTTATCAGCAGCTCTAAGTTAGTGGTTTTATCAAGTTAAGATCATTTAAGAAACATGTCTAACTTATGCAGAGATGAAAACATGAGGAAAAACCAAACCTGGTAGTGACATATTCCTTTTTTCAGGGGTATAATTAAAATATACGTATCAAGTCAGGGTAACTAAAAAAACATCTTCTTCAGAAGTTCATGTTGTATCAGGACATACAAACTGCTTTAAAAATAGTTTCCTTAGTGTTGATATTCATGAATAAAAAATAAATAACAAAATTAATAACAGAATTAGTAACAAAATGGAAAGCAGTAAAGAACTGAACTACACCAGGCCAAATGAATGTCTGTATGTGCTCCTTAGGGCAAAACTCCATTGTTGCTACACACATTTTGTGAATGAGGACTTCCCTGTATTGATAATATTTGCTTCAGAATATGACACTGTTCCGGATAACTACAATCAGCCATAGGTTTTTTAATAACTTTCTTAACAGAATGCAGACACTTTTACTTTTGCAGACTAACAAACACAAGAGGTCTACAAAACTAGCAAGGCCAAATGAAAGCAGTAAAGTTACCCTGTGGTAGATTGGTACAAGTATAGTGTAAAGGATAACAGTCCTTCTCCAGCAAAACTGTTTGTTGAGCTATTTAGTAGTGCTGCTATTTGCTCTTTAGAGAGAGACAGAAAGTGAGTTATGTGCCCATCATAATAGGGATTTGTGCTATGATTATAGCAGATGCTGAAAAGAATGATTAAGAAGTTGTTTCACAGGAGCAGACATAACCAGAGTATTAGTTTTGAAGAGTAACAGCACAGGGTCTACTTAGAAAGGCAGAGTTCACAAGGAAGAGGGAATAAATTCCAAAAATGAGTTTGCACATTTGATAGCTTTGGTGATATTATGCAACCAACCTACCTAATGTAGTAGCTTTTGTTTCTGATTCTTTATTCACTTGTCATTTGCTTTAGATTCTTCCCTTCACACACCAAGAGAGTAAATTACTACTGAGCCATTCACACCTGAGATGGACTCTATAAACACATCGGTGCTTGGCATGGAAGGGTGGAGGGGGAAGAGCTAGGCCACTCAATCAAGGTAGTACCTGTCAAGGAGTACAGGATTCACTGGCTAAGTTCCTCTGATCAAAAGCTTTTCCAAGCACATGGTGTTATTACGCATTGTCTCAGATGAGCATGCAGAACTAAAATGTGGTCAGAATACTTTGATTCATTGATCGTCATCCATTCCTCAATCTTGGTCAGTCTTTGGTTGCTTTGAAAGAAAGATATCCTTGTTTAAATCATACTAACAAAACCTTAAGAAACTGTTAATGTAGTTTACTTTAAGGGCATACTTAAGAATTCTACTACACTAGGAGCCACAGTGCGTAAGAGGTTTCACTGGGTGACCTCTAAACCCTAAATAAGCTGTAACTCTCCAGACAAAAAACAAAACCTCTAGAGTTCTCCAGTGAAGAGTTCAGCAGGATAACATATATGTAGAACTATCTCCCATACACTGTCATTTAAACTGATGAAATAAAGGATCATTTGAAGAATGAGGTTCAGTGAACCACATATTCTGCCATATACTGAAATACTTCTGCACTTATGAACCTCTCAGAGATAAAGTAGTTTCATTCCCAGGTAGCCTGTTCTATACATTCCTCACTAAACACTGTATATTCATGTCTTTGAATGCAAAAGGGAGGAATATATGTTTCATTCCCCTGAGAACCTCAGACAAATGCAGAAGACAAATGCAGTTAACTATTCTTTTTAAAGATTTTCTTAAGGGAGGTTGCAATTTGGTTCTTAATCCTTGCTCTTTCAACTGAGGTTATCAACAAGGGTGCCAATTAGTATACACTATAGTACTCCACATGATGTAGAAACCTAACCCACAGAGAACCGCAGGGAGATACATTGGAAATATGGCCTTCACTTTTTTTTTTCCAAGCACTAACATGGGGATTTCATTGTATTATGGGGTCAGAGAGATCTCCAAATATTTAAAAGAAAAATGAGTATGAGCTCTAGTGCTTAAAACAGAGTCAAAGGAGGAACACTATGACATTTGTTTTGTCTTGTCATCATTTCTACGTAATAATTTCTTTGGGTCAGCCAACCTGCACACAGAAATAAATGAGACATTAATATCTGGGCTTCCTTGAATTTCACATAATTCAAAACATTTCAAAACAAATTTCTATTAAAAAAAAAGAAAAAAGGGAAAACAGACAAGCTGGTGGTTAATGGGCATTTCACAGAAGGATAAATTAAAATGACAATCCTATTAAATCATCCCCACATGCCACCTTAATTATTATATAGCTCTGTAACAGTCTGCCCTTTCTTTCCGGACCCTGTGGGAACTGATAAACAGTAGCTATGCAGAATGAGCTTTCTGGCTGTGTCACAGGCCCCTTCTCACCAAGCATTCCTCAGCATTCTTTTCCAACATACCATGAGGGGGTTCCCATGGAAAGTAACGTTCAACAAAGGAATGGTCTTCTGCAGGTTTGTCATAGCAGAATGAAAGCACTGTAAGATTGGCAGGCAAAATTGTGTATGAAAAAAATACCCCAAACCAGCACCTTTCTGAAATAACTTAATTGAAGGAGTTGTATGGTGTCTTGGTATCATTAGGAACTCTGGATATTGATTATTACTGCTTTACCCCATACTCTTTAAGAAAAGACTGGGTATACCCCATTCATTCTGAAAGGAGCCAGCAGATTTGGAATGATAATTCACAAAAATAAGTAAGCATAATAATCCATGAATAGCATTTCCAAGCCCGAATTTGGTCAAGGAAACTTTGGCATTAATAGAAGCTATCCACTTGCACCAGAGAACTTGCCACCACTTGCTAAAGCATTGAAGGACTTGAATCAGGTGTATCAGAGAGATAAGAGATCATCCTAACAAGACACAGTCACACCACTTCTACAAACAAGCCTCTTAAACCCAAATAACATAAAAAATAGCAGACACAAACATGAAAATACAGTATGTGTTCTCCAGAATACAGAGGCAGGCCCAGACAGAAAAATGGGAAAAAGCAAGGGTCATAGCATGTAGCAAGAATTGTTTCAGAATAAGGAGAGATTTAAGAAAGGGATTATTCCAGAGGGATTGGATGCAACATGGAATGCAGAAAGAAAAGTGTTAACAAGGCATACAAATTGGTGCCAGAGATTACTGGAAACAGAGATAGATTTAACAGTTGAAAGTGAGATGGAAGGCAGCAGAAAAAGAAGTTACTTAGAAGATCCACTTCACTTAATGTAGCAACAGAAAACTTAGGTCTTTTTACTGCAGTAATTTTGGACAGGAAGCAAGACACTGGGTGGTGACTTTTAGAACTGATTGGAATCAGAGTTATGTATATCACACAAGTATGATTCAAAGCACTTTATCCAGGGTCAGATCTTTTTTCCCTAAAATCTGCAGTGTACATCAGTGCACTTACAGAACATGGAACAGAAATACAGCTCCAAAACAGAAATCTGTACGGTGCTTGGGAAAGATGTCTGCAGAGGTGTTTCTCTCCCGTATTCTTACTCCTCTCTCTGGCTGCAGTTGCTCTTGCGAAGTTCCCCCCTGCCTTCTTAAATATGTTATCCCAGAGGTGCTACCACCATCACTCATGGGCTCAGCCTTGCCCAGTTGTGGGTCTGTCTTGGAGCCAGCTCTATTGGACATGGTGGAAGCTTCTAGCAGCTCCTCACAGAAGCCTCCCTTGTAACCCCCACCCTCCCACTCCTCCCTGCTACCAAAACACTGCCATGCAAACCCAACATATCCTGTTACCACGAGCTGTTGAAGAAAGCCCTGAGCAAACACTTCCCACATACAGAAAGAAATCAGAATCTTATTCACTACCCAATGCAGTAGGCAACTGAGATAAGGAAAATGATAGATGGGAGCCTGGCCTGAATTTATAGATTTCTACCACAAAATACGTGCAATTTGACAGCTACTTTCTCTGTCCCTTCTCTTAGTTTCCTATTGACTCATACTTAAATCCCTCTTGAAGGGCTTACAGAGCTACAGTTTTCATTTACTAAACCAAAAGCTAAAAGAGTGAGTTTGCGTTTATAAATTCAGTTCTAGTACATTCTCTTCCTTAAGATTTCAACCTGTTCCATTAATCACTGACTTCTCACAGAGCGTCTGCTACCCTGACAGGAGTGCAGGTTTCAGTATTTGACAAAACGCAGCTTTAGTTCAAGCCCTTCAAAGAATATCTAAGTAAACTGAAGCAAAAAAATGCTTGCTCCATAAAGTCCATGACACAAATTTCTTTAAACTAAACTGAAATCCACTCTCTATACTGAAGATGACAAAAATTATGCCACTAGCTGAATTTCATTGCCAAGCTGTCAACTTGAATTTCTTCTGTTTAAAAATAGCTGTTCATTACATTCAGTAATGGGCTGTCAAAGCATTACAGCACTGAACCTATATCATATACAGAAGCAATTGGGCAATGTGCATTATTATGTTTAGATTACTAGCATTTTTACTAGACCTCTGGGCTAATTTTAAATGAGATGGTTGACTTGAACTAAATCAAAACCAATTTTATTTTACTTTAAAGCTACTACAGATTTTCTATTTGTACCCAATTTGGGCTTTCATGGAAGTAAAACAAAAGATTTACTGAATATGAACATACAGTATATTCAATCCTCTGTTTGCTTTCATAGATATATTTACTCTAAACAATGTATGAATAATACAAATACTCTATTTGCCAAATTAAATATTTCCAATGATATGAATTGGTATTGTTCCTCCTATGAATGCATAATAGGCTGTTAGCAAAGAAATCATGCCCGAAGCATATATGCAGTAATACTTTAGCACAGTAAAATAATTAGAGATGTTTTCAAACTAACAAATGCATAACCTGTCTTAATAGCTCATGATATAATTTAGCATATTATAAAAAAAAAAAAAAGGAACCTTATGAAAAGGTATCCAGAAACCACAGCTGAAACATCCTTACACAGCAGGATGTCATAAACCTAAAGGCATGCCAGAATGGCTCACAGCTATGAAAAAACAAGAGACTAAAACAAGATCTGATGACTTGCAAATATAAATAATGAATTCTAGGGCCAGATTACCGACTTCTTTATTTTCATTAACAAAACAGCAGAATAAAGGGAAAACAAAACAAAACATATAAAAAGCTCTATACCATCCTTGTTTTGTGGGAAAACAAATTAGTTTTTTAGATTAGGAAGACAAGAACATCACTGATGTAACTCAGTGGTTACATAGCAACATTGGGCTTTATGCTTCCTTAGTTTCCCATCCAGAGTTCAGAGCAAAATATTTCTATGTGATGAATATTGTCATACTGGGTTTCAGCATCAGGGAAAAAAAACAACCAAACAAAAAAAACCCCAAAAAACACCAATCAAAAAGTAAAATCACAAACAGAAATATTTATAATTTTAATTATTACCATTATTAATATCTGGCCAAGGGAGGTGATTTTTCCCCATCTACTCTGGTGAGACCCCACCTGAGTTGTGTGCATCCATCTCTGGGGTCCTCAGTATAGGAAAGACATGGACCTGTTGGAGCAGGTCCAGAGGAGGTCACAAAAAATGATCAGAAAGCTGGAACACCTCTCCTGTGAGGAAAGGCTGAGAGAGCTGGGGATTTTCATCCTGGAAAAGGCTCCAGGGAGACCTTACTGAGATCTTTCAGTACTGAAAGGGGTCTAATAAGAAAGATGGGGCAGACATTTTAGCAGGGCCTGCTGCACTAGTACAAGGTGTAGTGGTTTTAGACTGAAAGAGGATACATTTAGACTACATATTAGGAAGAATTTTTTACACTGAGGGTGTTGAAACACTGAAACAAGTTGCCCAGAGAGGTGGTAGATGGTAAATCCCTGGGAACATTCAAGGTCAGGTTGGAGGGGGCTCTGAGCCCCTTATTGCAGAGGGGTTTGACTACATGACCTTTGAAGGTCCTCTCCTACCCAGACTGTTCTATGATTCTATATAAACATTCTGTTAATAAAAGACTTGGGAGATTTTCAGCACCAAGAAAATCAAGAGGAAGCAAAAGTAGTGCAGACATATTAGTAAGGGTCCACACAAAAAGCACTATGCAAACCCAATAAAATCCTTTGGATAAAACTAACTAATAACAGAACTTAATAATAGAGACTTGCAGCCTGAATACAATACCCTACAGAACGTAAATTTCACAAGTACAGACACCAGCACATCCATGGTCTTCCCCATTGTGCCAGTATCAGTAAAATAATCTTTGCAACACTTAGTGCAATGAAGTGACGTTTGTATAGCAATAATCCTTAATTTTTACTTTATTTCCCTCTTTAAATTAAATTAACATAAAATTATAATGGACTTCAATTTTCTTTCTATACATGGCTTAAATACATTTCTGCACTGTCCTTGGCAGTGTTTTTCATTTTGAAGGGGTATTTCTTAAAAAGAAATGATTAATTACATTTGCAGGTAAAACCTATTCCTCACCAGTCAAGTATGTGGTGTTTAATGGTTGCCTAATGTTTGTTATATTTTCTTCTGGAAAAAACACAAACTTCTAACAACACAAGGGGCATCCCTACTCATCCCTTATTATTTGATACTATCACACAATGTTGACAAAGCCATCCAAAATATACATCAAATTTACTGAATTCTGTAAAATTATACTTTCAGTGTTCCTGATAAGAAGCATCAACCATCATGACAGAGTGCACTAGTCTTTTTTATGACAAAATTATGCAAATTCCCTAAATACTCATGATAATCAGTCCTGAATCCACCATGACATTGAAGGCATAATACTGAAATTCTCATCTGGCTTAACAAGGAATATAAAATATATATATTATATATTATAGTATAATAGCAAATATTCCTCTACCATGTGGTACATCATCAGTTGAGAATCCTAGAATATCTAACGTCAAATATCTGTTAACAGCTCCACAGCAAAACATGACACAATATATTACAACACTTCCAAAGAGGCAGCTGTGATCTACTGTATCAAAAAACCCACTGAAGTAGGCTGTCAGGGTGCACAAGGTCTCTGCTCTTTGATACATCTGAAAGTGTTATCATTGTCTATGACACCGGAAATTAGCTTAAACAACAGAAAATCATCACTATGTTGTTAAATTACTACACTGAACAAAAAGTGGAGGAAGACATGAATATCCACAAGTTTGCAAAACGATAATACAGAGAGGTACAACTACAAATAAAATGTAATGATATGTACAATAAAAGTATCTTTGTGAAACTTTTGATGCATCATCTTCAATCATTTTGGAAAAAGCAGAAAAAAAGGAAAACAAAGGATGAAGTCGCCATGAAGTCAAGACATCCTCAAACACACACACACAAAAATACTTTTCTCTCAAGTAATCTGTAGTTTAGGAAGGTAAGTGATGTCTAATGCTGTCATACTGTACAGTATAATCATTCTTGAGTGACTGATAAGGAAAGGGATTTCTGATGGATTAGCTAGGTATGCTGTGCCATGATAGAATGAAAAGATAAAATGAAAGATTATATAACATGGGACATAGCACTGAGTGAGAAGATTTGCTAAGAACAAGGTAACACAGAAAAACACATTTGTAGAACACAGAATAAATTTTTATGAATTATTTCCAGTTCTCTTTTTGACATTTAAAAGAACACTCTATACAATTCTGTCTTACGTCAGTCTTTACCTTTCAATAAATACTGTCTCAATTCTATTAACATTTTTGCACAGAAGAGTTCTTAATAAGAAAATTTAAGGATTTATCTTAATTCTAACATTTTAAGTTCATGACATGAAGACAAAAACATTTCTAATACCTTATCCTTTTTGCCAATATACCCTGAACTGCATACATAGATACCTCTCACACTCTGAGATGTCATCCATTTACTTGCTGTAGTATTTTCTGTGACTACACATATAGCACCTTCCAAAACAGCAGCACATGTTCACTGCGGGATGCTGTTCACTACTGCAAACACCGTGAACACATCTGTTCTCACACTGTACCCAGTGAAGTAACACAGAAGCCTTTGTAAACTGACACTGAGGTATTTCAAATGACAATCAGCAAAAATAAACAAACACCAACTGTTTAAAGGAAAGAACATAGTGAGAGAAAAAAGCCATATATTTTAAATACACACAGGAGTTAGTGATCTAAGTACTGGCAACTGTGGGCAAAGAAAGAGAAAAATACTTAAATGGAAAGAGATAGTGAGAGGAGGAAAGAGCCAAGTAAAGGGACGCTCAGAGTTAAGTATCAGAGTTTCTCAAACCACAAACAAACACTATCACTACTCTTGCTCTCTTACTCTACTAGCAAACTCTGAACTATCTCCATCTTCAAAGTCCTCCTTTGTCATTGACTTATTCTCCCCTATGTCAGCTGGCACATGATCATAAAAACATCTTTTTGCACATTATTTCTGTATTTACCCTACACTTGATAAATTTGTTATTGACTCGGTTGTTAAACCCTACAGCCTGTGTCCAGTTTGTAATCTTGACATGGGTTTTCATTCATGCAGTATTAATACTTGCACTGCTTTTATTACTCTTTTAGCACTGTTCTTCCTCATTTCTGATAACAGATATTGTGGTGTTCAGTGATCCCACAAAGATTTGAAAAGTAGATCCACCTTCCTCATCATCACTACAGAGAAAAGTCATACACCACACAGATGATGGTTTTGTTTCACACCAAGAGAGTCAGTAGGACTACAATCCCAAAAGTCAAAAAGGCACATAATATATAACAGCATATAGAAAAACACTTCCATTTTGTCAAATAAGGACATTTATGCTATTACTTTGCTGAATAGTTACGAGTAAGGAGGTTGTAAGCCATAGCTCTCCTGGGTTCGCCAACTAACATTACATGTTCTTAATAGATTCAGGATGATGCATAAGCACTAATATTTTAACATGTTCTCAAAACACCAGAGAACTATCATAAGAGTCAAAATATGTGTTTTTTTCTTTTGAGTTACTGAAGTAATTGTGCTCTGGTTCTGTTCAGAAACAGTACTTTGTTCAAATGTCATTTGTAGAAAATATAAAAGAAATTTATTTTGATTACTTAATTTTTGTAATTGAATGTTGATATACCCCAACAAAGCAGCTGCAGAGACACAGAAGAGGATAAAATAATAGAGTATAATGAAGTGAAATCGTATGATGAGGACATCCTATTACAGTTATGTGAGATTTCCACAATGTTTATCTGCATTTTAATTACAATATTGCTTCTTTTAATACACGTAGCAAGGATATAAACTAATTCCATATTTGATTCTAACTCTGATTGTTTCCTGTTAATCTGAGAAGGAGACCTTGAATTCTACATTTGCTAAACAACTGTAACATCTACTTTAAAAGGTCCTGTAAGTTTTTGAACCAAACTTGGATCCTGTAAATTGGGAATTCCATCCAACAGCATGAAGCTCTATACAGGTATACAGGTGCACAGAGGTGGGAACAAATTTGCATACAGATATTTCAGTAAATGACAAGAACATCAGTTTTGCAAATTTTTGATCTTGTTCTAACTCATACTAGTAGGAATGTCTGTGATCACCTACTTACTATCTAAAAGGAGGGCAGAAAACAAAGGTTGTATAGGAAGGTCAGAGCAAGCCATTTCCCTTATACAAATTATACTATTCACATCAAATGATGAAGCCAATTTTTTCAGTCTTAAAAATAATTATGATGAATACCTTACTGCTAATCACTTCCTAGATGAAGAAGATTCACATGTATTCACACACTACAGAAGATGAATAGTTTGTTTTAAAAATTAATAATACAATACCCTGTTATTTTCAGTCCCCATTCTCAAGGAATCACATATTTGTACACACTAATTCATACACACACATATATATGCATAAGTGTATACACAAATACTTAGAATTTAATGATTGTACTTGAACACTCCTGAAAGTTCAGGTTAAAAAATAATTAATATTAATATCATCATTATTAGATATTAAATGTTCAGGCCAAAAGCACGTTAACTCTTTTTCTTTACATTACAAGGAGCACTGAACACACATCCATGTTCGAAGATGATGCTGAATAGACTTTCCACTGAATTTTATAAAAAAAAATATTGACAAAGTTTGTTTTAAACTACTTAATTGCTGTTAAGATTAAAGAAAACAGCCTCAGCAAAGGCTTAACAATCATAAACCAAATTAGCTTTTCCTCTCCCCTCCAAAAAAGGGAATTAGCGCTACTGTAGCATTCCTTAATTGATTGCAAATTTAAAAGGACCTCTGCATGGTTCTGGTTTGTACTCACAGTAGACAAAGAATGAGTAAACATTTATCCAAAACAAAAGAAAATGTTTCACATGAGAAGCAATGCACCACTAGCAGGGCACAGATATATGACTGAGATGTTCACTATTTAATTTCTTAAATAGTGGACAGCTTAAGTAATATCAGAGCAATTTTTCAGTTTGTGAACTTGCCATGTTATATAAAAATCAGTATTTACTCAACTAATGTTTTCAAAGATAGTCTGAAATTAACCAGAAGAAGTAAAAGTAAAAGCTAAGAAAAAGAAAGTTATAACTGGGATACTTTTGATCACTGAAAATATCAGTTCCCTCTCTCTTCTTTCTTTAACATTTCTAGTTTGTTGATGAACCAACCGTGTTTGGCATAATTAACACTAAGATCTTCAGAACTCAATGACTGAAAATAATCGCTTCTCTCCTTTCTTTCCTGAGCACGCTGAAGCCCAACCTAAAGATTTAGAGCTGACTGGACAAATATAAAGGATGTCAGAAACAGTGACCGCTGACATGCCATTCAAGGCACATGGAAAAGAGTTCAGGCTTGAATGCCTCTAAACTGCTCATTGGTAAGATCAGCTATCAGCGAGACACAGTGTAAGTCAGCACAATTCACTGAGCCTGCTATGACCTTAAAATCATTGCTCCTGGGGCATGTTCATCCACCAATTAGTTTATACGCTCACTGGAAATCCATTGCTCAGTAAATGCACTGGTCTCTCATTCCACAGTGTTGATGAAGTGTGTGTGATGGCTTTCTCTTCACAACTTGACCCCTAAAGCTGACCCATCTGGAACTGAAGTATTCATGCCACTTGAGCACATCCTTGGTTATCACAGTCTGATATTTTCTTTAAAAACACCATTACTCAAATTTTTCCCTCTAAATTGAAAATATTTTGCAACCAATAGAGCACAGGGAACTTTAGAGGAAAGAAATTCAATGCATAGTATGCTGAAGTGCATCTGTAAGAAGTGAACTTAACATAAAACATGATTTCTGTTAAAACTGATATAAAAACTGTAAACATTGTTCTGTTTAGAGAACAGTTGTTAAGCCCAAATATTAATTCATTGCAGTATATGCTTTTTGCTATGAATGCCATTAAAATTAAAAAAAAACAAAACAAAAAACACACAAAAACTCAACAAAACCAAACCAAAAACCCAACATGCACAGCAGGTTATCACACTATGGTAAGAGAATTTTCTCTCAGGCATTTACAGAAAAGACTTATGACACCTACTTAAATATTACATAGTTAAAAGTACAGTGTATACTGTGTGCTTCAGTCTCCAGAACACTCTTTCCTTACTCCAGGTCTCCAAAGTGACTCCACTTACACCAAATTTCAAACTATAAATTAACACTCAAATTGGTAAAAGATAAACAAATAAAAGTAAGCAAATTCCTTTACTCGGCTTATTCCACAGTCTGGGATTAATTTTCCTAACAGATATTATCAGTTGTTATTACTAATACTATATGAACAGCTGCTCGTCTAATAGATCACAGTAAGAAAAAAGCTACTGGGTTACTCAATGCATTCCCTCCTGGATGTTGTCCAGTCGAAGAAAAAATTATTAATACATTTTGTCAAAAAGTGACTGTACTGACTTTTTTTTTTTTCCTGGGGGGGGGGAAGGGGAAGTTAAATTTTTCAGCTTTGCATGAAATTCCAAAATCATTCTGCCTTTTCTTCTAGGAAAGTGGGGATTTTGTGGGTGAAGGTAAGGATATCTCTTTCGTTTTACATATCCCCTACTTCTTGCAGTGAGAAATTGAAAAGTAATAGAAAAAAACCCGAAACCCACAAACCAAATACTGCATTTTCAATTTTGGTTGTTTTTTTTGTTTGTCTTTTATGAAACATAAACCCAAAGCTGTTAGTTAACTTCTTTTCTGAAAAGTTAGAAAACTGAGTAGTGAGACTTGTTAAGGAACCTGAATGTAATTTTTCTTGTTCGTTTTAATGAGAGTTTAAATTCAGCCAGAATAGGAACCTTTGCTGATATAACACAAAGACTTATCAAAAATTATACCTCAACTTTAAGAGTATATCAATAAAAAAATGAAGGACATATTATATAAATGAAGGTTAAGCTACCTTGCTAAATTTCAGATGCGAAGTGTAAACAGAATCAGCTATGACAGAAGAGCTTTGTATTACCATAGATTCTTACTTAAGTATCTGACAACTACATAAAATTATTAATGGTAAAGTGCACCAGCAAAACCCCAGAAAGTTAAAATAGTCTCTGATCTAGAAACAAAGTAATAAAAAAATTCAAAGGCAACAGACAGAACTAGAAAAATTCATATTAGAAATAACATGCTCATTTTAATTGCATAATTAGCTATCTGAAAGATCTATATGGAGGGAGAGTTGATTATCAACATCTTTAAGTCTTTAAATAAAAATTATTCATCTTTCTAAAATGCTATACGCCAACCCCACAGCCACCTATCTAACATCACCTGAGTCACAGTAACTTAGCCAGTGGCAAAGTAAAATTTCTCTGACCATAATGCCATGGGTTCTCATAGATTTAAAACTGAAGTCAAATTCTCTGGCACATGTAAGACAAGCGAGAACAGCTGATCATGATGGTCTTCACTACTATACATGAAATTTTGGTCCCATGCAGACAAGAGGAATGTTGCCATGAATGGAGGAGAAACTGTACAGCTGTAAACTTGCTACCAATGTTGTGCCAAGTAGAACTTTATAACTCTTTTATAGCCCGTTCCTATATTTAGAGCCAAAGAATGTTCACTTTGTTTTGCATATCTTATGGATACTGTAAATTAAATACATTTTATTTTGTTTTGCTTTTTTTAAGGAAAAACTTTACATGTATTTTTTCATAAAAGGGAGGTTGGAAACCTCTCAAGTAGTTTTCTAACTGTAAATTAGGATTATTATTAACTACAATACATTGCATAGTTATTTAGGAGACATATTCATTGGTTTGTGCCACTGTATCACAATAGATAAGAAGGGTAAGATACCTGATCTTTCGGAGAAGACAACACAGGAAATACCTAGAATACTGCAATATACTACAAGTACAGTGTTCTGAATTAACAACAATCACAGTGGTCTGATTTAGTGAGCTGAATAAATAACACTGCACCATCAAAGAGAAAAGCTTCATCCTTCCCCCTACTCTTCCCCGGCCACGTCATCCTGTAAGACACACACTCTGTTCATGCAAGCTGGTGCTTACTTGCTGGTCATCTCCTTTAGTTAATTTATTATATTTGCAGAAAACAGTACAGTTTTCTACTGTGTTGCTAAACTGCATCAACTCATGAAAGAACATATTTCAGTATGTGGGTTACTTCACTGCTGGAAAGAGTAAAAGGACTAAGGAAAAGGCTACTGAGGAGAAGAGACACGAGAGTTCAGCAACAGCAAGTAGGTAACAGCTCATAAATATACACACCTGAAAAAGTGGGCCAGCTTATTTCTCTCTTACAGAAAGAAGAGTATCATAATGATACTAACTAAGATTGTGGATTTGAGATAATTCTGAGAGGAAGAAAACTGCTGATCCACAATGAAAAAGTAGGCAAAATACCATGAACAAATAAATGAGGTAAGCATGGATTATACTGCTACCATCAAAGATTTTGTATCTCACTGATAAAAGTACATAAGAGATTTTTGTGCAGAGATAAAGTACATTAAAAAAGCCTAAATACTGAGTTTCAATTCATCTACCTTTTTTTAAAAAAGCAGCAGAACATTAATAAAAGACTTATAATTAAACCAGTAAACACACATCTGAATAACAAATAATGGCACAAACTGCATCCCATCCAAAAATTTCAGCTCCAAATTATCTGTTACCTACTGAATTTTCCACAATTAAGGACGGAGTTTCAAAGCTTTATTTGTACTTAATTTGAGCTAATCATGGCCTGCTCTTAAAACAGGGCAGTCCTGTTCTTCCTTTCTCCTGGCATACTTCAACATTTCCCATGCAACTGCACAGCAAGTTGGATCAGGAAGCTGATCCAGCTGAAAACTAACCCTACCAAAACAAAAATCAGATTAGCCAGATTATCTGGCACTACCTGTGCAGTCTCATTATATTTGACACCCAGATTAGGGTGAAGCCATAAAACAGCTGAAGATGGAAAATGAACCACCTGACTCATCTGCGGTCTAGACTTGCAGGAGGTTTAGTATACAGTGAAGTAATATACATCTCTACCTATACTTACATGCTGTAGTACTTAACTCTAGCTTTTAAGTTTTATTTCCATTTTCCAGCTCAAGTCATATTACTGGGTTTTTTTTTACTTTGGGTTTTGTTTTCTGTTCTCCTCCTCCTTGTGTCTTTCATGGGCATGTGATTTCTTGTCCTTAGCCACTGTTGATAGGTGATTGCAAAAGCTGACACCAGTATACACTAAAGAATCATTTCTCTTAAAATTAGCTTCTTCCATTGTTAAAGAACCATGCAGCACAAATGCTTCATTTCAAGCTTGTGCAAGTTTTATCCTGAAAACTATGTGCTTCATTGTCCTGGAGAAATAGAGCTGTCTTCAGTTGTTATGAGCAAGGACAGGCTCAGAAGCACTGACACAACCTGGTGAAGATCTTGCAGTGTAACAGGTTGACAACAAATGGGAAAACAATTCATGAAAATAAATGTCAAAACTGCATCTGCTTCAGCAGGTTTGAAATTCTGACCAATTTTAAATTATTCTAAGTACTCAACCAGATTTTCCCACTGAAAACCAGTTAAAATTTTCCCAAAGATCATGAAATTTTTCATATTAAAGTCGCTTACAATTTATGCATTCTTGTAAAGCAATAGAGAAAAGCTATTTTTGGGGATACCCAGATCACATATTCTTCTGTAACAACTGAAAATCTTGAGGAGGGGACTAAAATAATGTAGTTTTTAACAGGTGTGATGCTCTATTCACACTAGTGTACATTTCTGTATATAATAGACACGTAAGAAGTATGTAAGATAATACAGAAAGAAAGGTAAGATTTTGAATCTCCATCAAAATACTCTTCATGCAAATTCACCCTCAAGTGCAGCTGATACTGTTTGGCCTTACATAAACACAGTCCTTAATGTTGTGGTTTAAACTAAACCCAGGACACCTAACAAAATACTAAGCATTGGACTTCAGTTCTAGCAAGGTGGAGTTCTGAACAGAAAGATCCAATGAGGCATTTCAAACAATCAACCATTCACCCTTCATTAGATCTAACAAAACAAAATCCTCTGCAGTGGTGGGGACAGAGAATGTGACACAGAAGAGGAAAGAATGCTGAACCTTAAGCTATTCAGAGGTCAGGATTACTACAGGCTTTTATTTAGTGCTGGGCAGGAAGCCACTGCTCTATGATAAATAAAAGTTTGAAGATGTAGCAAAAATAAATTATCAAATACAATTTTCCAAGTAGTAGGTTCAGTTTTGATACGCAATAGAGCCTCAGAATAAGAACATCCCATCTGTAAAAAATAAGTTATTAGACAAGAGCCACCCTAGACACTGGTTTCTTTAATCAGATTTCTAA
The DNA here is from genome assembly GCF_012275295.1 of Melopsittacus undulatus. Classification (NCBI taxonomy): domain Eukaryota; kingdom Metazoa; phylum Chordata; class Aves; order Psittaciformes; family Psittaculidae; genus Melopsittacus; species Melopsittacus undulatus. The sequence continues at coordinate 112,756,341 of NC_047529.1, read as the reverse complement.
CATGCAGCTGCACAGAAACAAGTTTTATTATAAAAAGTTAGAAGTAGGCCACATCACCTAACACTGATGAGAGAGGTAACAGAACATGTTTCCTTTATCATTTTATAGAATTATACTGAAAAGCATGTAGCTTTTCACATACAAAACTCCTTCTGAGCCACAAGAAACAACTATCTTTCTGCTGTCCATGCTATATGTATGCTTACTGTGCATTTAACAAACAAATTATGTTATCTTGTGTCAGCTTAAATATTGTTTTCTTCTTTTAAATTTGTGTCTTCAATTTTACTATGCAATACAAAATTCCCAAAGTAATAATTTAGCTGTCATTTGCATAATCTATGAGGCTACGCTGGAGATTAGCCATTATAAAATCTGTTCTATGTGTCTAAGAAAATATTATTGGAAAGCAAGTATCAGCTCTAGAAACTAAACTGAACAACAGGCTACCAAGTTCCATTGTTCACTGCCATAGATAAGCCAGCCAGCTCTGCATGAGCAATCTCACTGCAAAGGTGATGTTTTCCAAGTGTGGGGACTAAACCTGTTAGACTACAAGAGATGTACAGAAGTGTTACAGAAGTAAAAAAAAGAGCAGCTTTATGCAAACCCTACAGTCAGATTCCCAAACTATGAACCTCACTCAGGAAAATGTTAAATTGTTCTCAAATGCTACTGATTTACATAATTGAAAAGAAGAAGACATACCTACATGCTTACATATTTGCTATCATTTTAAGCATTACCTCGTCACATTCACTTTACAAGAAAACATTGAAAACCAATATACTGTACTGTCAAAACTGTGCACTTTGAAGTGTTTCTTAGGATTTACTGATTAATGTTATGCCATTTTTATATAAGCTCAAACTTAAGAGTTAGAGTATACATCCATATAACTCATCCAATCTTCCAATCCAGAGTTTAATAGAGATGGAAGTTCTGGGAAATATATGGAGCCATAATGTCAAAAGGTTTAGTTTCATCAGACGTTTTTGGGAAGGTTTCATATTTTCTTCTCCTACAGAGACTTCCACATAATACTGGATCTAGCCATTAAGAGGTGAAAAAAAAATTGCAACATAACAACACAGCTTGGAAAAAACCTCACATTGTAAGCAATTAATAAGAAGAAAGAAGTGGTGCTCAGACAAAAGGTGCTGAACAGATCTCCAAGAGACTGTGTTAAGACTTAGAGAAGGCAATCATCTTCCCTACAAAAGAGAAACATCACCTATTCTTGTCAAAATCCCTTGTAGAGCTATACATCCCCAATTTTGGTCCTACACATTTAGTTTTGCAATTAAAGCAAAATTTACAGGTAAAATCTTCATAAACAACAGCTCCAGCACTGTCCCTTATGTGATCACAGTAAGTGCTTTAATGTTCCGTTTCTTGTTCATTAACTCCCATATAAACAACACTAACATATTAATAAAAATAACATTTTAACAAGTGAGTCAAGGCAAGATATTCCCAAAGTATTACGACACAACTCACATTCATCATCTGGCAAGACAGCAAAGACGGAATAAAGTGTGAGTAAATTCCAAAGGTCAGAGGAGATGACAAAGCAAACAAGATACTCAGCTTCTTTTCCAAAGATACATGAAAGACTGGGAAGGGAGCATCTTGCTTTGTTTCATTCAAGCTTTTTGCATATTGCTCCCTGAGAGTGAGTCATCTAAGGAATTAGCTTACAACAATTGTTGCTATTTCACACAAGCTCTCTACGTAGACAGACTTACCTACTACTAAGCATTCATACTGCAGATTAACTTAACTACAAACTCAATTTTCTATGAAATGGTAATGCCCAGAAACAGTAATGTCCAGAAATAATGGAAAAATATTGTAAAATTATTATTTCATTTTTAATTCTCCAATAACATATTCAAAGCAGAAAGCTCTAAACTTGCTAAACAGGCACCATAAAAGCATCAGAAATTATAAGAAGAAGGAAGTTGGCTCAAACCTTTTGGTGGTAGTCAGCCATACTGTTAAAATTCAACCTCAGATCAAAGTGCAGGCATCATGGTTTTGAAGTGATACTTTGAGCACAATCAATAAACAATAACTGACTAAAAATAAACACAGTCTGAAATGAATCCTCCAAAACAACCCAAGAAGTGCCTATACGCAGTAGATGCAACCTTACTGCTGTCACCCCTTCTACCAGGGGAAAGGAACTTTATTTGCCACTGCTTCAGTGGGTACCAGTGGGACAATCCTTGAGGCTTCTTTGGACTGTGTGGGAAGAAACCTGCTTCAACAGTGAGTGCTCAAGTGAAAGGTGTTTCCTACAGAAGAGGACATGGTACTATAACAAACTGGAGAAGATGTGAGTGTCCCGGAGCCTAAAAGCTTTTCTTTTCCTTTCTTATAGAAACCAAAAAAATACTTTGGTCACTATAACTGAGATCCACAAGCAAAAATTCCTAGGCTTTACTAGAGATCCAAGAATTATTTGTGCCATAAATTAGTACTTTATTCCTTCATACTCCCTCTCTTCATGCACTTTTGATTGCCTCATCTAAAACACATCTATTTCTGTCTTTAAGGATAATATATATATTTATCTATGCTAAACTGACATTTCTCAAAGATGACAATGGAAAAAATTGGATTTGATATGTTTAAAATCATAAATATTTAAACTAAGATCTCATAAAGCACCCTCTACCAGAACATCCTTTTAATCTACAGTGACATTGTGACATTGAATTATGTGCAGTACTGTACCTACTTCAGTGAGAAATATTTAATATCATAATAGTGCTTAAAATATTATAAGCTCCAGTCCCAGTTTTAAAATAGTCTCAAAGACAAAATGCAGCAAATTGAAATATTAAATGGCCCCTGTACCCATTCTCAGAAGATTAACCTTTTGGATAACATTTTTTGCTAGAAAAATCTGCAGGTGGCTTCATTAGCCAATCTTCACATTTACAGAGAGCTAAAAGGAGATTTTTCTATTTATAACAAAAAGAAAAAAGAAAACATACATAATGCACACATGTTACAGAACATTTACATTTAATTTTTACATTTTTACATTTACACGTTCAATTCTTTTCTTTTTAAAGATGATCTAGCTACTCTAATATATAGGCACTATTTCCAAGTGCATGCTTTCCCAGACCTGGGCTAATTTAGTGAGCATTTTGAATTATAAGGATTTTACCCAAACACAACATTTAAAAATGATTGTTGTCACATTTTAGAAAATCCTTTGGCTTGCACCTTGTAAAATACCTACAATTCTTCCTGTATGATTTCAGTACTGATGATGTAATTGTCTGTATAAAATAAATATGGAACTCACTCTCCACTTGAAACCTTAAGTCTCGTGTGTCACATTAAAACTTCTGTAGTAAATCTTCATTTAAAGATAAAATGTATTCTTGTTTCAATCCTATATAAACTTAGTTTTGCTACATATCTTGTTCAGAATATGGAAGATTTTGTTTTCAGTGTGGAAACAGAACAGTGACTGAAAATTCCTTCCTTTTTTTATACACCAAATCATTGTTTTCAGAGTTGCATCCACTTGCTCTACTGATATGCCTGTTATTCTGTTGAAACAAACTCACCTAAAGACTTTTAACAGTTTTTCTTTCTGTGTAACAACATCACCAATTACTATTTCCTAAATGTATTATTTTAAAGCAGCCCTCGGAATCCCATGAAGTTGCACAATTACTGCTGGATGTAGTCAGAATTCATGCCTCTGCTAAAGGTATCAGAGCACACCTACGTGGGACTCCCTTTTTAACAGACTTCACATTAGAAAAACAGGAGACCTCAACTGTCTAGCAATTTTAAATACATTACAATCTGCTATGATGTTGAACAATGTAGTTCTGACAGCAGTGGTTAGAAAACACCAGCTAGTCATGAATTCACTACAGGTAAAAAGTTGCCAGGTTTTTTCCCAGTCCATTTTCAAAAGATACATACACAAGGACACAATTTGTATTCTTGTTAACTGTTTCTTGTGGGTGTTCAAGATAACCTCAAGTCATCTGTTGACATGAAAGCCACAGCCAACCTCAGGGTTCAGAATAGGGGTCTGCAGCTTTACGGTGGTTAGTGCTGCTGGCAGAACATATCTCATGGTGACCAACACACTTTAATAATGACAGGATTTAGGGTATGCTAAGCTCACTTCATTATATTATGCTCTTAAAATGCATCAAAGAACAACATCATTTCTAAGCTCTGAATGATTATCAGTGGGCTGCAGTTAAGGATAAGAAGTGTTGCTAAGTTTTGCATAATGCTTGCTATTGCAAGTAAGCACTGCTTTTCCATTCTTCTAAAATGCCATTTAAGGGTTTCAACAGTTCTGCTAAACCTAGACTGTAAGTGCCATGCTTGAATCTATTTTTTTGGATGTATGCCCAACAATAAATGATCCACAATGATCTGAGGGCCACACTCTCATCCAAGAACTTAATCAGATTAATGATGTATTTGTTTTATAAAAAATGAATAACATTAAGCTTGAGAATACCTAATTTACATATTAAATGGTTGAAGGGGACAAAAAAATACTAGTGGTTTTATAAAACTAAGATTACAAAATTGACTATTGTCTTGAAAATCTGCTACTAAATTGCAGAGATGCAAAATAATAAATGAGTATTCATTAGCAGCATTCATGTAAATTCATGAGTTGATGTTTAGTTGTTCAAGAGACTTAATGATGTTTATATTTACAAAGAATTTATTAAGAGGGATGTTGATATCACAACATAGCAATGGCAACAGGACCAGCAATATGTACAGAAATTTGCAGCTCTTTCAGCATAAAGAATGTAATTAATACTTCAAAAATTTTACCATAGACTTAAGATGCTGAAGGGACTTCTGAGAAGGAGAGGTGTGAAAGCAGCAGCAACACTGTTTGCATAAGGTTTAGTTTTATATAAAGTAAACAGGGAAACGTAACAGAATAAATTTAAATCATATAAAACTGACAGACCTTATAGGTTAAGGAGGGGAAAAAAAAATTAATAATCTTCATTGATTTCTTCCATGTTCCAGATACTTGGTGTTTCTCTACCAACTTCATCACTTCATAAAAATATTACAATCATTAACCACATTGAAGAAATAGAAAACTACATCCCATAACAGTGGATAAGTTTGTGAAAGTTACTTAAGTATATTATTGGAGAATATGATTTATCAGCACCAAATATAGCACCTTTGTCACATTAAGAGCAAGTTAACTACTTCCAAATTCCAATAGATTAAACTCTGCACATGGAAGAACAATGAGAACAAAATAAGCAGGAGGCAGAGCATTGAATAAATACTTTTATTTGATAAAACAGACTCTTGCCTGGGCAAACAGAGTTTTTGTAATGAACCAAGACGGTCCATAAGCATATATATGATCCAGGACATCCATGGAAACATTCCTAGGCCAAACAAAGGATAGAGTGGATATGCAACTGCCATATGCAGTATCTGAAGTATTAGGCAGTAGATCCTAACTGACTCTGTTAGCAGAGCAAGAAACATCATCTTCCTGTTGGCGACACCATAACCCATTACAACTGAATATGCCTCATCAAAGATATTAGAATAGGAATGCTTCTGAGTACCACCTTCAAAAAGCAGAACCTTAGAGAGAAATGACAATGAAATAACCCTCCCTTACTTTTCTGAGAGGGAATTAGGGCAATATTCACAAAAGATGATGCTAGTAAAACAGCCCTTCCAATGACAGACCATATCTTCAAACCCAGAAGAAGAAAACAAGATGAAAGTTGAGTTCTTCAGAAGATGGGAAGGCGAGGATGGGAAATCTGCAACTCATATGAAGATTTCCAGAAACTTGTTTCCCCACTGATGTACAAATCTTAAATTGTTTGGCACTTCTATTGAAAATCCAGGCCTACAACCGAGTAATATAGGAACAGCAATTGCTGGCAGACTTGTATCAACAGAACCCAGCAGTTGGCTCTATTTCAGCTCCTATCTAATCCTTATATTATACTGCGCTCATCACCACAGTATGTGAATTCCCACTAATGCGATGTTATAGCTGAAAAACAAAGCCCACAGCAAAATACTTGGAACTCAGGAAATCTGCAATTAATATTCCAGCACAGACTTAACTGTGTTCCAACACCCCCACCATTCTTCATCTGTGAGCTCATGCCAGTTATATTTTTGATGTAACCCACACTGTGATATTAATCCATATGTTCTGGCTGATAAATCAACAGCCTACCACACAAATGGGACACAAACTTCACCATACACGTCAGAGTAACATTTGTGTATGTTTGTCAGTTAATGTGTTTATTGTATGGCACTCTCAGCCTAGGAAAATTTTTCGCAATAACATTTAAAGAAATTGTATGTACCTTCTAACTTAATACTGCCCACAATGACACAGTCCTGTGCTCTTTTATCTAGATTTATTTCCCTCTTCAGATAAGAAAAATTAATCCAATTTGCTAAGGCAAAAATTCAATATCAACACCACAATGATTTATATCAACAGATCAACACAAATCTATTGCACGTACAGCTGTTCTGTAAAATGTACGAATACCTGGCAATTACACAAGCACTTGTCCCAATCACAGATCTTTTTCAAACCATTTTCACTGTATCAGTTTAAAAACACAATCCTGTGACAGAACTACCACTGAAAGAGGTGGACAACACACACTGATCTAAACTTCTGTTTTCAACTACCCCTTAGCTAGGTACTATCCCCCAGAATCTGTTTCCCTGGAAGCATTGGGAAAAATCACTGTGCTTGCCCTACTGGAATGGTATCATATTTTGGGCATTAAGGGCAAAGTCACACAGCACACAGCACTTCTGATCAGACATCTTTTAAGAAAACGTGGCAGCCACTGTAGGAGAAGAAATTGAAGAAGCATATGAAACATATGGAGGATGATGCTGTTGAAGATATGTGCTTGGCAGAAGGAAAAAGGAGGTACATACCTAGAAGGAGGATGGTGTATAGGTAAGCCCCACTGAAGCCAGTACTCTGCCACAGTAGTAGGCATTTTTAATAAAACTGTTAAAATTTAACTTGCAAAGTGAGAAGAACATACACATCAGTCTAAAAAGCAGCAGGAATTGTGGTTCTTGATGTGGCCTTCATATGGTTTACTTACCTGCACAAATAACCACACTCCAGTGAAAAGCACTGAACCTGAAATATCAACTCATGATAACACGGGAACATCCTGCTTCAATCTGATAAAAACATGAAGTATTCACTGAGGATCTACATCCATGTTTCTGATTTAAATTTTCAAAAATAATCCTAATATTCTGAAATTACAAGTGATGTTAAATATTCTATTTGTTTCGTATGTGGTACATACAATAAAGCAATAACAGGATAAATTGTATCTATGATTTTGACTGTTACAATGAATACTTTCTTTTTAGTGAAGACATACTAAGGATTCTGTGGAGAAAAAAAAACCTATCCATTTTTCTGTTGGTAGGTTCATACCATCTTAGTGTTCTAGTACCAGGCTTTAGGGTGCTGTTCAGATTAGCCATGACTTGAATAGCAATCCATTCTTTTTCTTTGCTGAATGAATGCCATTATTTAGCTGTGGATTATAAGTACAGTTATATTTCTAAGAATTTTATTTCTGTCTATAACAGCTCAGGAATAGGAATATTACTTATGTTCCATTTCATAGTTCTGAAAGTGTTTTGACCCCACATAGAAATTTTAAGACCTTTTCTGAATAGGGCCTCCTATTCACATAATGATTTTTTCTATATTATTTTATTAATATAAATACACTTCACCTAGTGAAAGCAAGTCTTACATAATACACAAGAGGCATCCTATTACATTGTGATAACTTTAAATAGAGCCTTTTGACTACAAAACTTATTTTTTCCTACTTAAGTGGATAGAAACTACATGGAAAATGAGAAGCAACATCTTTTACAATGACCTGGTGATATTTAAATAAAAAGAAATTATGTAAATATTTCCAAATCCAAGCAAAATACCCCACAAAAAATAGGCTTGAATAACAAAGCAGTGAAATAGATTATCTTGTTTCACAGCATTTCATAAGTGTTTGATGGCTGATTTTTTTTTCTAAATGTCCATTTAGAATTAAGTCTGGGGATGATACTCTGTCAGGAAGGTCAGTGCTATCATCTTACTATGGCTAGACTACATTTGTGACTCAGCATCTCTGTTTTCTCTAGTGGTTTCAGGAAAGCATTAAATTTGAGGCAGCTTTACAATTCCTGTAACAGCCATCATGTGGCATGTCTTTTCCAAAACAAAAATACTATTTCACAATCAGCCAGATGATGAAATGAATAACTGAGATGCTATGTTCTAGGTTAGTCCCTGGTTAGTTTGATAAATACTTAGCATTCATTTTCCCTGCTCTTCAACAGAAAAACTCTCACATCCAGGTCTATTGTTTTACACTAATGTTGCCATGAATTCACCTGACCCCCATCTGTTTCAGCCCTGCTAGTGACAGGATGCCAAGGGGAATTTGTTTGATTTATCAACTGTTAAAAATTTGTTCTCCATTTGTCTCCATGGAAGTTCCAATCACAGGCTGATGGTTTAGCCATACCAATACATATCATGCTCAAGAATAAAATAACTTTGCACATGGGAAATCTAATGTACCACTGAAAAAAGGTCAACTCCTTACAAGTATCACTGAAAACCCAGTGCCACCAGAAAGAACATTGTTGGGGCAGGTCCGCCCTCCCACTTGGAAGGGCTTTTCAGAAAGAGCTCCCTGAGAGGCCTCATCACAGCATAATACAGGAGTGAGAGCATGAAACCCTCAGCCAAGAAAGAGGACACAAGCCTACACCAGTGGTGCTGCCCAAAGTGTTTACTTCTGCCATAGGCCTGTTCATTTGCTGTTAACATTTTACTGCCTGAGCTTGGTGATGGGGCAGAATGGAAATGAGTCTGGGAGGAAGAATAGGAAGGGCAGTCTTCATCTTGAGCAGCAGAACCATTTTAGGTGGGCTTAAAATGCTTATGGAATCAAACTCCAACTATTACGGAGTTTCATTCTTTTACTGCAGCTACTCTGAGGTATCCTAATGCCTACAGAGCCAGATGTATTAATAAGCCATGTCCCATACATCTGTTCTCAAGAGAGAAAGCAAACGCAGGATAAAGACAGAAGCACTATCAATGATGTCTTTTCTCTGAGCACTGTGGGAAGGAAAAAAGACCACCTGGATGCAAGAGTGCTTAAATGCTGAAAGTGAAGATACTGATAAAGGTGAACTTTTCAAAGTTATTTTTAGGACAGTAGCTATTGGCCATCTCTAAACACTAAGATACACTGCACATGCACTTACAGATAACAGTGTCAATAGAATAAAACCTCCCCTTTAAAGAAAGCTTTTAAATTTTGTAATTTTTAAAATCCAAGCTAGAATTATCCAGACCAAATAGGATACTACTGTCAGGTAGAAAACCGTATTTTCCAAGGGTTAAATTTTGCTACTTGATGCATTTGTTATTTAAAACATTACCTTACTAAAAATACACAAGCAATTTAATCATAAACTTCAAAAAAGTAACCCTCAAAATATATTACTGCACCAACAGCAATCCTATTAATTGAAGCATCATTTAAAAGTGTCAATGGCTCTTGTAACACCAGTTGCAATCCCTTACTAATTTAACATTACAGCTTTATTTCTTGCTCTAATCTCATCTAATTTACCCTTCTTATTTCCTTGCTTCTGGATATGCTAGGTTTGCCACCCAATGAGTTTATTTCGCTAGTCATTCACTTTTAACAGTAAAACCAAACTATTTGAGGGGAATAATCTCCATGCAAATCCAACACAGGATAAAGAGCTCTTATTTATCGAGCATTTTGTGCCTTGAATTGAAGCATTATTGCGAAGAGTGAGCAATAAACAAAAACACCTCAGGGGCCTGGGAGGAGCAATGTAACCAATTACATTTAATTAAATCAAAGGATGGGAGCCCTAGGGTTGAATGAGCTGAAGAACAAATTTGCATTAACACCTAGCAGCCAAACAAGTAGTTCTTGGTTTAGTCTGGAAGTACAATTGCTGCCATCTATTCTCTGCACTGAAGGGGGGCCATTAGCTAAATTCTGAGGAATTGTTTGTCCACTGATGAGGGGCTGCCTTCTCAACATTTCACACATGAAAATTGCCTACTAAAATAAACAGCTTCTTCTGAAACCCAGCAAACAAACATTAGTACATGACTCACAAGTTTGCAGTTCTCTAACACCTTTGCTCAGAGTCAACAAGAGAACCCTCCCAGGTCTCACACACCTTAGAGAAGTGGAGACTCTCCGAGCCCTGTTTGGGTGGGTGAAGGGAGCAGTGGGAAGAACTGAAAGTTAATCTGACCACAATGAATTCTAGAAATTGAAACATACAGGATAATGATTACCTACAGCACTTTAAGAACGGAAGCAAACATTGAACCCATGGTCTAATGAGAAGACTTCCTAACACCACAGCAGTTACAAGTGCAATGCATCTCAAGCAAGCATTCCCCTTTGCAGGGAGGAAAGATCATGCAAGTCTGAGAAGAGCAGGGAATGGAAATGAATAAACACGAGTATGAAAATGATAGAGAAACTAAGGGCAATGAAATACAGAAATGTCAAGAGTCCACAACTCTGCATTTTCCGAGTTATGATTCTAGGGGGGAAGCAGGAGGGAAAGACTACAAATGTTCAATCAGTTCTAAATGACTCTTTCTTGAATGTTCATTGCATGGTCATGCTAAAAGAGGGAGTTTACATGTAAAAAAGGTGATTTTTTTGAAGGTGTCTATGAGGCATTTGATAGAGTCAAATGACCAGAATTCTTTCTTCATTATTTCAAAAAATGTATTTTCAGGGATTTAGAAGTATAATAATTTCAAATAATTAGAGATTTAAACTTATTGTCCCATACCTCATCCTAGACACAAAATATGCCTTAGTCTACATCCCCCAAAAGCATAAATTATTTTATCCATTTTAGGTTATACAACAAATGAAAAGGAACGTAATGGTTTCAAAACACTTTGCCCTAAACCTCAAGCTAAAAGGCTGAATTATTAAAATAACTTTTTAGGCAATCAGTGTTCATTGTGCCCTAAAACTGCAACAGCCAATATCCTCATTTTGAAAAATACTGAACATGCGTACATAGTATTTTCTTAGCTCTTGTCCCTTGAATATTAAGATGGGGAGTACAGAGAACAATAAGGCCTACATGCTCTGATCTTAGTCTTTTCAGAAAGTTAGCTGTGCCCTTCTTGACCTATTAATTTTCTTGCTTTGGAGGAAATTAAACTGCAGTCCTACTCTGCAAAGTGACCATATGAAATATTTTATTCTTACCACTTACTGCCTTTATTTACTCATAGCTACATTTGCCTCTCATTACAACTAAAAATATGTGCACTTTCATAAACTGTTAGACCCAAAAAGCTGAAAGAGATCCAATAGCTTGCTTTTAACAACATATGAAGCTGGCTAATGTTTTTATATTATTAACTGAGGTGATAACCAGCCTAAAGTATGTCAGAAAAATCTGTTTCAGAACAAACATCTATCACAGATGCGCTTTCAGACTACACCTATTTCAGACTAACCAATTCAGTATCAAAATTAGCAGTTCCTCCCTCTTAGGGACATAAACAGCATCATTCTTTGTGTTAGATGATTAGATCTTCTGATAATAAGGATATAAGGAGTGGGGAGGGAAGGAGGAGGGAAGGGGGAACAAACAACAAAAACCATCAAACCCAAACAAAAACCTCAAACCAAACACATCATTCAATCTCAAGGTGTGCTACTTTTTTCATTAAATCAACTAGCTGATCCAACTGACCGGTATCAAAAGCATTAGAGCCAAAATAAGGCATGCAACTGGAGCAGATGATCAAAGCAACACAAAAGACAGAACAGTGCTACCCCCTTTAAGCAGCAGCAAGCCACTAGATCAGTACAGCCCAATGTTGGAACAATACTAGTAAGTGTCCAGGTTACCATCTACAAGCTCTATAATTTAGACATATTTCTCAACAGATCAGAAGTCAATTAACCCAAAGCTGAACTTAACTGAGTGGATAAGCACTAGTGTGTATTGGAAGCTGCTTTCCTATTTTAGAATGTGCTTAGCTAACGAATTGTAAAACAGTGCTAAAACTCTAGTTTCACATGTATAGTCCTCACCAGCCTTAATCCACATTATTTAAAATAAAACAGAATTACTCTTACTCTGCATATGTACTTGCACCTTTATGGATAGGCTGCTCTGAACATCTCTGCCTTCTCCTTCTCAAGGTAACTACAGACCTGATACATTTCCCAACTCTTGGTTATCACTCCTGCAACAAGGGTAAAGGGAGGCAGACTAAGTTATTTTTGAACAGCAAGTAGACTATGGGAAAATAGAGGTAATGGGGCAATGAAAGACAAAGCTCCTGAATAAAATCTCCTAGGTTGCACACTACTTAAACCTACCAGTGTGCTTACAAATATCAAACCATGCTGTATGCACATGAAAATAGCTGTTTCTGTTGTTCCTGGGTTTTGTTTGTTGCTTTAGGTTTTTGTTGCACTGTTTTTTTGGGGGGTGGAGTTGTGGGTTTTTTTTTGTTTGGGCAGTTTTTTTAAGCTCACAGGTGGCATGTTACTAAAAATAAATACAGCTTGGTTTGAGGCAAGACATTCAGAAAAAAATCCTTTACTGGTCAATTCTTTATGTCAACTTCATGAATGAAGCCACACAATGTTAAGAACCTGTGAAATTATCAACCATTTCTGGATGTTCACAAGTTACAGCCATCCACTGCTACAGTGTTGAGTTCTGGAACTCAGTCTCCATACATACATGTAACAGTTGAGCACATGTTTTATGGATGACTGTAGTGCACTGTCTTTGAATATGGCTCTTGCTCAGCTAAGAAATTTTCTGGAGCATTAGGTAAGTCAGGATTCCTTTTAGAGTGAAGGAATGAAAGCAGAACAGCAAAACAGAAGTGCGACAACGCACTACGAGTGATTGCAGCCATAAGGAATCGTGGAACAAAGGAAGTAAGCAATACACAGTCTACACAAAAAAATTAGAGCAGATCATAAATATGATACACCAGACAACAATTCACCTCCAGCATTACTCTGCAAAACAAGAAGTCCTCAGAGTGGTCAACTGGATGATGCAATAGCTCTACCAATTCATGGCACAGAGCATACACACACCAATTACCTTTCTGAATACTTACTTTTTGACAAGGTTTAAAAGGAGCCACACTGTGACAGAACATTCCAGACACATAGTGTAATTAACTTACTTGCTGATGAGCAGTACAAATTCAATTTACATCCTGAATCCATAGGTATCAGAGAGCTACTGCTGGCAGAGCAATTAAGGTTTTCCACTAGTCCAGGCACAAGGTTGGGAGTGGTGATGCCAAGACTGTTTCCAAACAGTTGTTAACTACTCCTTAAGATCAGCTATAAAAGATATTTTCTGAAACAAATGGATGTTAAGTTCGAAGCATGCTCTTGAAGGCAAGGTTAGTTTAACCATTTCAAATGTTAATCCCATTTCTCTTCTTTGAAAACATAGTATTTGTTTTAGTGTACTTCCACTTACTAAAAATACATTTTTCTCAAAAGCATCCAATACTGAGGAGGGCTTTTTCATTGTTTTTGAGGTCAACATACTTGTCACTAGCAGTGATATTTTGTGGTTTTCTTGCTCAACCTTACCCAGTCTGTACTGTCTTCAAAACTGTTGTGCTCAAGTATTCTCAAACAATAGTTAAATTTTAATTCATTATGTCCTGTTTGAGATGCTTCTGTTTACCTCAGTGGAAAACTGGAATATGCTGTCTAATTACATGTTTGCTTTATCGTTCTAATTAAATTGTTAATTAATTGATCTCAGCGTCCTTTAAACAAGATTCATAGCAGTGACAGAAGTAACACAGAACGGCATTTTAAATAGAGCAGGAGACAATGATCTGAAAATTCCACTGTGCAAAATACAGTTGGAAGGGGTCACTAATATTTTCCACTCCATGCCAATTTGTACAGTTATTCAACTGTGACTACTGCTGCATGCTTGATGCTACATTCTTGATGTGTTTAAATCAGAACAAAATAAACTTAGCAGTTCAATTTCAAAACAATATACAGATCTTGAGTTAAGTGAATATAATCTTTCTGTGTCTTTACTCATGGTAAATGATAGTAAATTGTAACAAACCAAACCAAAGCACTTTAATTCAAAATAACTAAAAAAACATCCATTTAAAAAGATGTTAATTAACCCTGCAGGGTACATGCAGGATTTGAAATGAGTCCAAACAATGTCCAGCTTAATGCTAAGAACTTATAAAATGAGCTATCAGGGCCTATTAGTGCATTGTAATGGCTTAGATACTTGAAGAAGTGACCCTAAAATCTCTATTCTGACCTGACTTTCAGAAATGGGGCAGAAGATTGACCTTCACACAATATAATCAGCAAAGGATCTAAAAAATGTATCTCTCTGTTATGTGAAACCACAGTTTTATTTACTCAGGCATGTTCAGTTAGGAGTTAAGGTCCACTCAAGCATCATTTCAGGGTTAAAGGTTATAGTATGAAGCCATTATGTTTTCAAGCAGAGTAGCATGCTACCATTTGTCTTGCAGTAATATCACAATCAGACATTACCTTTATAGCTTGGCCCAGCGGTGAGTTTAAGACCCTGGCATATACATTGTAAACCAGACTAGCACTTTCTACAAGTCATTCAAACTGCATTTGCTAAACTTTAGATTGGTGTACATTTTTGTCTACGTTATTAACTATAGACACACACAGAGTTTCAAATTATCCGTGATCCTGTAGAAGGTCTGTTTATTTAATAATTAGGTGCATTCTATGTTCAATATGCAATCAATGTAAAGAAAAAAAATCCATCTGCTTCAGCTTTTAGGTTCTGTTTCCCAACAGGGTCAAATTCTTTGTCTCAAAAAAATTAGAATAAAGTAACTTTAACTACTAGGACAATAAGGATTTCTAAATTTCTCATTTAAAATACCTTGCTATTATTTACCAGCTCCTAGTATTTATTACATACCTATTCCAAATTCAGAACATTTCTCAATCAAATGAAGGCTCTGTGCAACAATAAAAAGTCTAATCTGAATCACGAGAGAAGCAGTGTGTGTAAGACTATTCACAACAACAAACCACAAGTTTGTTAAACTGATGACATTTACACTAGATACAATAAATCAGAAACTGCCTAATGTGCTAACAAGGAGGGGGCTTAAATATTTGTATTTCATGCCTCTTAGAAAAGTGGCATAGGTTGTATATACATGTTATACATAAATGTATATACATTTATTTGCACAAGTGCAATACACAACCTACACATGCTTTGAGTTTAGGCAGGTCTTGAGGAAACAGGTAGCAATACTACATTTTGCTACACTTTAGAATTTGATTCTTATGGGAATTAATCAAAAGTTACATGACCGATTATTTTTTTGTTTTATTTTGTAATTTGTAATTAAAAAGTACAAAACCGAGGTGCTTCAAAAAACAATGGAATCTTGATTTTATGTATTCTTTGGACTTACACAGGGATGCTGAAATCTACTACCAACTGCTATATTACTGCATGCAATCTGGCCCTCATACACTAACAAGATCTATCAAAATATAAATATATTTTAAAACATAATAGCTTTATGAATCAGAGGATGATTCAAGGTCTAAGGGTTAGCTATTCAGATGAAGATGCAGAGTACTTTCAAAACTTACTATTGTTTCTGGGTACATTTTCTGCAAAAGCATGTCAGTTAGCTCAGCAAGTGCTACTTCAGGACATGAAAGATCCTTGATTTTGTGATCTGAGGTCTGTGCATAAAATGCTTACAAATAGCAGACATTTTTATACAAAATTACAACAAGCATTTCTATTAAAGATCAAGGTTGTCAAATAAAATACTTGATTGAGGAAATTATAAAACTGGTTGGGAAATGCTACTACACCCTTAGCACAGCTGCCTTGCAAGTACACCTTAGGAAGAAACATGAAACTGGGTACTGCCACATACATACTATACTTCACAGAGGACTAGTGCTTCCTTTTAGTACACAGAATGAAAGCCAATTATGGTAGAATAATCAATCTTTATATTTCAGTTAAATATAGCCCCATTTGTGAATTTACCTTTTAGTAAAGCAGGTTTCTATAGCTTTTGGCTTGAAAGCTGTATGCATCCTGCCAGAATTCACTGACTGCTTTTCAGTGTCTCACTCACTTTGATAGCTATCCAATCAGTTACCCCAATACAGCAACTTCTACCTCACAATCTTAGCTATGTTCCTTATAGCACATGGTAGCATCCCTGGGGAAGTCAGAAAGAGACCTTCTTTAGATGAAGCCCTGAGGCACAGAAAACAGAAAAACATCCACTAATTCATGAGCATCCAAAGCACCTAGAACCTTATTTTTTGAGTATTTGATCCTGCTGCTTTAACCATTGAAATCACTGTTTCAGATGTGATTTGCTTATGAAAATCAAACCCTAGCCTTTTAGAAAAACAGTGCACTAGCCCACCATCACAGGGAACCCTCTGGCAGATGGAGAAAGAGAAACTGCTCTCCAAGCAACAGCAGCTGAACAAATCATGAAATCCCCATTTACGCATTTAGCCATAAAATAACAGTGCATTTTGTAGAGCCAAGGACTCAAAGTTAAAACATATTTCCTTGGGTATTTTTTTGAGGTGAAAAATAAGCATCAAAAATCCTATCATCTGGAATATCAGCTCCTCTACAGGTTGTTAGAAGGACTGCAACTTTCAGAGAGCTCAACTTCTTTATGATTACACAAGTAAAGTAGATTAAAACATTGTAGCATCAACAAAGAGCAGCAGTTAAAAAGAATGAAAGATGTATTTCACCTTAGCAGGCACAGGAAGGCAATGTACAAAATTATCCCTGCAAACTTGGTTCTGTTGCTGGACCTGCAGGAAACATTCTCTGGTGCACCTGCAATTTCTTTCCAGCCCTCCTGAAGCTGAGCTACCACAGCCTCCTTTCCACCTCTGACTTCTTGACTAGGTCCAGGGACTCTTAGGACACATCCATTTAATTCATTGCGATTTCAGCCCAGACTCCTCTCTGGCCAATATGGTTTCTCTCTTGGAAAAAAACCTCATAAAATGTATCTTTATCTCCAATTCTCCTTACTGCTCAGCCACTACTCTTTTACAGATTCTTCTCCACCACATATTCCTGGTTTTATGACTCTTTCTGTGTCTAGGCTTACTGTTTGCCCCAGTCCCTCCTCTGATCATCTGCACTGAGCATCCAAAAGCAATATGGATCCTTTCCCCTTTGAAGTCTTGTGGCAGAAAAAAAAGTATGATTTAAAGATTAAGAGTGAACAATTCTAGCAGTATCTGTCACTGTCTTTCAAATTATTAAATATGTATAAATGAAATGTACACAATCTACAAACCACACACATCTACAAATTATAAAATATGTATCTAGAAAATACACAAAATATGAAATATATTAATATGAAAGCAGTAACATATAGTAAGCATTAACTGTATTACTTAACTATTCTCTCTTGGAATGGTACTTCAGGAATATCAAGCACTACATTTGTTTTGTTGTCTACTTCTATGATATCCAACATTCAAATTCCCAATTTTTAAAGAGAAGCAAGAATAAAATTTGCTGCTCATTTTTATGCTAAGTTTCAATTATCATGCTCTTTATTATTCAGCACTGAAAACATTTCAATAGTTACCAGATTCTCACCTCATTCAAATTAAAATAATTTTTGGGGAGGTTTTTTTTAATCAATTTTAGAGAGAAGACAATGTTTCTTATTCATTTGACAAGCCCTGTGGAAGACAATGAGATTCTTTATATTACTAAGGCAACTCAAATTTGACTTGTACTAAAAACAATTGAAAAAATATGACAGTAATTCAAAAGCTGACAATGCTTTCAAACATTTGGGGGAAGATAGCACATTGCAGTACTAGTTTCATCATTTTACAATATTTATGTTACCAGTAAGAGCCTATTTCAGGCAGGGTCAAAGTAAACTGTCAGCTAAAATAAAACTTCGACAATGTCTTACAAAAAAA
This sequence comes from Melopsittacus undulatus, assembly GCF_012275295.1. Lineage (NCBI taxonomy): Eukaryota > Metazoa > Chordata > Aves > Psittaciformes > Psittaculidae > Melopsittacus > Melopsittacus undulatus. The sequence continues at coordinate 112,738,171 of NC_047529.1, read as the reverse complement.
CCTCCAACCTGTTAAAAATCCAGATTTTCTTCTTCCATATATGTATAATGTGAATATATATATGTATTAAATTGTATGTGTATTAATTATATATACACTTATATATACACACATATATATACACACACACAAAAAAGCTCATGCCAATTACACTAATTTACTTAAAAATCACAGGATAGTCTCTTCTGAGCAGTACATGCATATGTCTCAGTCTGAAATATGAAACATTTTGCAATTACAAATCAAATGCTCCAATTTGTAAAAGCATCTTAAAGGATATAATTGGACTAATCATTTCCATGATTCTGCCTATTTCTTTTTGACAGTTCACACTCAATTATTACAATAGTTGTACAGAGCTGTTTAAATGCCAAACCTAGACAATGTTTATTCTAAAGAAAAAAAAAAGGCAAAAAAGCAAAAAACCAATTCATTTATGAAAACACAGAATTTTCATTTATTGTTCTCATTCATCAGCAATTCAGTCTGATTCTAGATCAGCCTTGCAGAATAATCTGGCATAACATCTTCCCCTTCTGTTAGGCTGTCACTTACCCTAACAAATAGTAAAATGTGTGGCTGTGTACTTCAATGCCAAACATTTAACATATCATTTTCTGAAGAGCACACAAATGGAATCCTCAAAAGAAAATGCAATAGTAATTACGAGGAAATATGTATTTGAAATAATAAGAATTACAACAGATTTAAAGCACTTAGATTATCTCTATCAATATTTATTTGTCTGAAATCATCTATATTGTTGTGCTGTATGTACTGTCAACAAAGCTAAATATTTGTAATTCTGTATTATAAGTGTTGATTGGGACCATAATTACTTTTGCCTGCCAAAAGGAAGTGCGAGTTATTACAGCTTCTGGAGGTTAACACAGGAGACATGCAACTGGCTGCTACATTATGCAAACATTTACATTGTAAAGCATTTATCAGTCAGAACAAAGATTGCAATGAACCAAGTCTCTGCTAAGTTGATGTTCTTGAATATGTATTTAATACTACTACTGTAATTTAAGGTTTTTTCCAATGCTAGCTATGACAGTTTGTTTCTAATTCTAGAACTGGGAACTTCTATACAGGAATGGAAAGGATAAATAATTCTTTTCTACAGGTGCTTTGAAAATAAGCAAAATAATTCAACAGGAAGTTTAACTGAGCAAACAGCATGTATTATTTGGAGAGCTCACCAAAGTTGTCAGCCTCTCCCTTGATTCATATGATCTTAGTTTCTTAGTGTATACCTGTTTTTTTCCCCTTAAAATTATGTTAAATTCAAAGACAGCATATTTTGGTGTCCATTTAGAAACTACTGTAGAGGTCTCTTAAATGCTGAACCTTTATGACCATTTTATTTCTGTGTATCTAAGCATTTTGTTAGTCCTACGGAGATTTTGAGTAGCTACACAACTTTCAAAGGCAGCTTACAATCATCAGAGAGTATCGCCTTTTGCTACTACTACCATTCAATTGTAATTACTTTTTAAGTCAAGGCTTACAGAGCTCTTCTCATTTTAATGCCCAACTTTCATACTAAGTAAAAAGTCTGCTTCTTTATGGGAAAAGTCTCCAAACTCCTTAAGAGTGTGCCTACATGCAATAAAGGATAATTAAATTTCCTCTTACACATTCATAAGTCCTTTAACTTGATGGCTATATGTCAGAGTTTCTTTATGAAAAACAATATAAACTGTGTTTTATGAAAATCTAAATACACATCAACAAAGTGGCAAACATCTTACCACAAAAAATAATTAAAATGAACACAAGCTTCATTATGTTATTGATAACTGTTATTTATATAAATAGTTAATTTGGGGTTTTAACACTTTCTCCCAGACCTATGTTTGAAAGCAATGCTAACTAATCTCAGCTAGCAAAGAGATACATTACAGTTCATAAATACCAGTAACTCACTGCTGCTGGGTCACTAATCCAATCAAAACCAACCAAACACAACCCACCCCCACAGAAAATATTTTCTGAGACAATCTATCTGTTTCTCTGTTTGTTTAACTTGGGAAATAATGTTAGAATTGAGTCAGAGTCACTTGTCATAACTTGGCTTCTCCAATAGGAGATGTGCAGCTGAACACCCCTTCCTCATAGGGAATTTATACTGGTTAGTTTTCAACAGAAAATATGATGTATAATTCTGAAAGCAGATTATGACTGTGGACAAAATTATCAAATTAATTCTTAGTCATAAAACCTCTGTTTATCTGGCTAAGCTCATTTTAAGCCGAGTTTTTAACTGCACAAACAAGAGGAAATAATATTTTCTACTTTGGGAATGTCTAATTAGATAATAAATAAATCTACAAATTGACTCAGATTGCCACAATTTTGAAATAAGAATCAATGTACAGCAAAGATAATGACATTGCATACAAACTGCTTGGCCATATTATGTTTTATTATGAAGACATTCATAATGTATTTTTATCCTGACAATTTATACTCATAGGTGCCAATTCATAAAATGAGTGTAGGGTGTTTTAGCTGTCTCAACAGGTAAATTTCATGGAACTAGGTATGTGCTTATAGTGAGGAACTCATAAAGCTGCTGTCTTCACATTCTAAATTCCTATCTAAGGGCAGATTGCCGTGGGTTTTTATATGACATATTGTCATGAGGGACTACTCAACACATCTAGTATTGGGTATGTTGTCTTACTGTCCAATAAGACCTCCAGTAAGTGAGAACGTAAAAGCTCTGAGACTATTCACTTTGCTAATTCAGGTGTGCTGGCCTCACCTACTGTCATGAAACCACCTGGTGAGTGTTATAATCATTAGACTCCTGTCTGAAACCAAATAAATTCTACATAAAATTTGCAGCTGCCACATGGGAGGTTAAAGAGAAAAAAATATCCCTTCACTGCTTTTTGACACACACAACTGAAGCATTTAAATAAAGGTTTTAAGACTATGAATGTATCAGGTTAGGACCTGAAACTCCAAAGCGAGGGAGTGTTAAGTGACACACAAACCTTGGAGTTCCACCTGTAATGAATTCCAGCCCACGCCACCGTGCCACACAGAAGTCCCCCATTGTCAGGGCAGCTGAAGTTCAGCAATGCCAAAGTCTCTTTACTGACACAGCTCTAAATCCTTCACTTTAGATAACCCAAACGGCAGCATTTAAAATGACCAGGCACTCCTGGAAACTTAGTACTGCACCAGTAAATAAAAAGTCTACAATAAACCTACATGTGGGAGAGGTTAGAAGTCAGATCCGCTAGTAGCCCTCAGCATAACAGCACTGTAAATTGTCTTGGTTCCATCTCCCTGAACAGCTCTCCAGCAAATATAGAGGCTTATGAGACTTCTTACTTATAAAATGGATCTAATATTTATTTCACAGATGAGATATTGTATAGGCTACTTATTGCCAAAAAACGTGCTTTGTGGAGTATAGTGTGATATTTACCCTCTTCTGAGCTGATACAAAACACACAGTTAAACAAGACAACAAAACATTGCCTTAAGATATTGGAATTGGGACAAAATACAAAGGAAACCCTAAAAATTAAATTGGAAAAGAGTTATCTAAATAGTGAAACTCACATTTCACCAGCAGTACTGTAGATGGAAATTTTAATTTAATTCACAAAGCAGAGGTCACAGTTCAACAATAAATAACAACAGACAAGGAGCTGGTGTTAAAAGGTATAAGAGGCTCAAATTATGTTCATGTTAGTCCTGTTAACCTGCAGAATTCCATTTCTCAGGTGCAAGAAGCACAAACACATTTGAGTACTTCTAAACTACAAAAAAAGAACCAACCAAAAAGAACAAATACCCAATCAAAATAAAATCAAACCAAAATCTTGCATTATTTTACATTCTAACACACTGAAGGAATGTCAGCAGACAGGAGGTAGAGTATATTAGGGTAGAAAGCTATTACAGTCCTATCCTATTTCTTGCTGGGCTACTAAATATGTCACAAAACCAGTACAAGTTTCAGCACAGCTGGAGTTCTCCTTCAGCACACCAAAGAACTACAAGACAAAACTATGCTTAGAAGCTTAGATAGGATACATCTGTAGTACACATGACTAAAACAATGGCGTTCAGGAGGTGAATGAAATTCTAAGACAGAAAATCATCAGGTGACTTTCAGTGGAGAAGACAATAACGCATTCTATAATTAAGTATAATGTTTCATTCAATTCATCCTCTCTCATCTTCACATAATTAAAAAACTCAGAACAGATTAATGTTTTTCATTCTTTTGTTGTATATTCCATGATAAAGTACAACAATAAAAAATAAATTACAAATTTTAATTAAATAAACATTCACCAAAGCAATCAGATAAGACTCATGTATGGGGCAGAAACAGCAGATGTCTTGTATCCAACCTTCAGAAAGTCTTTTGACTATTTCATGAGAAAAACAGTCTAAATAAAATTTGGTTAAGAAGCTGATCAAGAAAACTGACTCTGGAGAATAATTCTCAATGGTTTGCTGTAAAAGCAGGGGATTTTATCAGGTGGAATTTCCATAAATACCTACACTAAATAGTGCTGTGCAGTGTTTCCACTGTTCATCTAGATGATGGAAGAAATGTGCTTATTAAATTAGCAATATATCACCTGAGGAAGTCTAGCATGTTGAAAGATAGCCTTCAAAGGACAAGTCTGAAAACTGAGAAAGTTCAACAGGGGCAAGTTCCAGGTATGGCACTGGCACATCTGCTACATAAACACACAATCAGGAGTGACAGATACCTTTTGAAGAGGACCAGGATCTTATGGCAGGTCAAAAGCTCAAGATGTGTTAAAGTTATGCTGTTGTACAAGAGGAGAATACAACATTGGGATTATAGGCTGTAAAATACAAAATCACCTGGTTTAGAACCTGTTTAGACCTGTGAAGGTCTCAACTAATGCGCCCAGTTTTGACAAATACTTTTCAAAAAAGATATAAACCAAGTGCACAGTCTAAAGAAAAGTCACAACCCAGCAAAAATTGTAGCTTAAGAAAAAATAACAGAATTTGGCTTGCTCAAAGTAAGGAAAAGATGTAGGCAAGACTATGTGCTGACTTAAAATACCTGAATAGCTATTACAAAAGAAGATTTCATTTTTGCCAATGAGCAAAACAATAATAAGTTTGAGCTTATGATTAATATTTGGAGATATTTTCTACCAGTAAGGAGTACTATCGCTGGAACCAGTATCTTCAGAATCTTTGACTTATGAACTAGTCACTCAAGCCTTTTACAGGTGGGCTACAGTCTTAATTAAAAATCACAAGGCTGCATCTCCAATAATTAGTACAAGCATGCAGTTGTACACATATTCTTCATACTTTTTCCATTTAACAAACCACTTGTATGGGGGCTCTTTTAATCTACCACGTATATCAAAAATTAGTTCTTTAGGTTTCTTGAATAACATCTTGTCCTTTTCTTTCCACATTATTTAAGAGATTTTGAAAAATTATTAGAACATAGACTTTTATTTAACCATACAGAGACTCAATAAGAGTATTTTATTTATCAATCTAGAGTATGTGAATAACAGTTCTATATCAGATTTTTATCTGGTCACTGCTATGTAATTAGTTTTCATCATGCTTTGCAGGGAGAACTATCATCAGATAAAAAACAAAAAAATAATCAAATGGATATATTATTCACCAAAGGTTTCAAATTCTCATTTCCAGAAGTATTTTACTCAACACAGTTTTGTTTCGATACAATTCTGTGAACTGATGCTGAACTAAGTTGAAACTTTTAACCTCGTCATTTTTAAAAGATGGTATGAGTTCACCCAATTGAACATACTTTTAAGTGAAATACAGCACAACGTTTAAAAAGTGTTCTAAAAAAGACCTGAAAAAACTCAAAACTAAGTGCAAGTTATGCATAACATTTCAATTACATTTGTATGGAGAAAACAAAGAACAGGGATTGTCCTCGCAACCTCTACGCTACAGTCACTGACGAGACTATATTGCAATAGAAGGAAATGCCCATTTGACGTGCAAGTCAGGTGCCACCAGCAACTTTATCTGGGGTAGCTACTCAAGGATGTACTCCAAGTTTTTAATATGCTTTTTTGCACCTGATGCCTGTACTTTTGTAAAGAGCAGCAATGAAAGCATGGCTAGAAGATGACAAGGAATGGTTAAAAAAAAAAAGAAAAGGAACAATTACAAAGAAACATGCAAGTTCCACCCAAAGTGCAACAAGCCACTGCACATCAAGCTACATTAAACTATTTTCAAACTATTTATTTCAGTTATGCTCAAATTTGAAATATTTTAAGAGAAAACTACAATACATTAAAAGACTAAGCTTAATAAACAACCTAGTACCTCTTAAAGGGATGCTTATCACAGTTATCCTTCCCTATCTCAATTAAAAAGGTGGTTAAGATAAGTTACCTAATGTAAAACCCATGAAATTAATGCAAATATTTCATACTCTCTTCTAACCCATCTCATTTAAGGTGCTATACCTGTCTTCAAATTCTTTTAATTAATTTAGATCAAAATCATACAATTATAGAATCAATTAGGTTGAAAAAGACCTTTAAGATCATTAAGTCCAGCACTTATCCTAGAACTGCCATGTCCACCACAGCCCTCATCTACATGCTTTTTGAAGACTTGGAACAGTTGGAAAAAATCCAGCTTGTCACGATAATCCATTTAGAAAATACTAAACGCTTTCAAAAATGCTTCAGATTATACGAGGTCAACACCAGTGCATAAAGTCAGGCTAGCACGAATAATACACTTAGAATCATGTAAGTATACCAACAATTTCTATAAAGATTAAGACAACAGATTTCATGCAAATACCCAGCTAATCAGAGCACCATGGTACAAAACACTGCTCAGCAATACAGAAAAGTAATTGCAACTGCTCCAATAGATTCATATATTTTTATCAAAAGGTTCTCATTGGAATATCCTGAACAGGAGAACCGATTATTACAAAAAACTTCAAACTGACCAAGGAAGAGAGAGAGTACTTGGAAGAACTCAGCTGAACTTGATCACCTTCCACTTCTGTAAGCTGGTACCATGTTTGAAAGCATAGACACAGAGTCAAGTTATGTTGGGAGTATATAGTGGGAAAGTAAGATACTTTAGAGGAAACAGATCCCTAACCACAGTTACGATTATCCTTTTCACATAAAGGCTTCTGATAAACACAAGATTTTAGTGAGGAAATGCAGAGAAATGAAGAACAGTATTTAGACAAATCTCTGATGGAGCATCAGAGAACAGTTTCATAAAAACAACTCTGGTAGCAAGAGTCATTTAAAAGGTACCTGCCTCTCACCATGTACTTATTTTCTGCTCCATTCCATAAGCTTTATGCCAGTTATGTCAATGTGACTGCTCAGGATGATGCTGTAAACTGAATCAGTGAAGTGAATTGGATGGGGGAGGGAGGAAACAGCTGTTTTTTCTTAACCCTGATCATGAAGTGTTTTATTTTAAAGGAAGCTGCATAGTGAATAGTAAATTGTAGGTATCATAAATACAAAAATTTCATTCAAAACAGCACATATTGTTGCTATCTAAACACTCTTCCAGTCGATTTATTTTTTGTTGAAGACTTTCAAGAGGGTGTGAGGTTCTGACACAGTACACAATTTCAAACTGCTGCACCGATGGAATGAGAAAAGGCTCAGAAGTCAAGGAGTGGTAGTTTCTTCAGGTAAGAATACCCACCAAGGCACAGAGAGGCAGGAATCATATTCAGTATGCTTTTTACCACAGAAAACAAGATGTTTCCTTCAAAAAAGGAGGGAGAAAAGGGAGGAACTGCCACAGCAGCACCTGAAAAATGTTATCTTCTCTTTTGTTGATTCCAGGTAATGTTACATGAAATACAAGAGCACCTCTGCTGCCATAAATGATGCCATCCTATGCTTTTCCCCAGGCAGCATGATGGCATCTATCCTTCCAGGCATGATAAATCAGTAGCTGCCACAATTTCTCCACAGAGGAGCTCAGATACCTTTGAGTCACGCAGTGGGAGCTCTGAAGAAACAAACAGCTCTCTAAACACATCCTCATATACTGCTACCAGGAAAGAAGACCCCTCTTGTTCCAGTTATTCGAGAGGAAGCAAGAAAGAGGGAAAGGTTGTTTGTTTTACAGTAGATTTAATTTTTTTAAGTAAATAATAGACCAAAAAGTTACATAATTACCAGTTTTAAATAAGCATAATTTTATACAGTTTGAAAAAAAAAAGAAAGTAGTAAAAGCAAAAAAAAAAATCATTTATTTTTTCTCCTTGATAAGCATCTCCAAAAAAGAAAAAAAATCCTTCTCTCATTAGTTCCATGAAAAGGGGCAAAAATATTCTCCAATTGAGTCAGCTCATTTACTTGTGTGGGGATGGCAACTTTAAACAAAGAAACAAAAAACAGATCGAAAGACGGTGAGTGCATGCTTTGTAACAGTAGCTATATCCAGACACCGTTTTCAAGAAACTGCAACATTTTCCAGCAAAAACACATTAAAAAAAAAATCCAGATAACAAGTAAATCAGTGCCTCTGGTTTTCTTGGATTTCACGTAGATTACCTCCTTTACCATATAAAAAGACGCAACAGAATTTAGAGCCATCCTATTTGCATGTACCCCAAACGGAAAACTGAAGTCTTGCAGGATCTGGTTGCCTACAGGAGCAACAACTTTGCAACATGTGCCTGGGTAGCTCTGTACCTGTAGCACCCTCTGCTGCTTTTTCCGTTCCAAAACATGTAATTGTACACTCGGTCAAGTAGAAAATAAAATTAATATGTATTGAGCATATTGTTTCTGGAAAGTAGTAATATTATTAAGTGATGCTACTGGCAGTTTACAAGAAAGTGGTTTGCTATTACCTAAAGTGTATTTGTGATTTGATATGAGTTGAGAGGTCTGGAATAGCTCGTTTCCGTGTTAACATCAGGTAGATACCAGATAAAAATCCAAAAACTTGCTGTATTTCACTGCTTAAAATTTTCCCTTTCAGACACTGTAGCTTGCTTAGACCAGTGGCAACTAGTAAAGAGGATTATATTTTTGGCCCTTGATCATTTCACTTTATTTAAATGCATGCATAATTTGAAATGATTACTGCAAGGATATGATTATACAACCATTTCAATCATAACTGCTTTCTCCAACTAGGAAAGACAGGGGAAGGTGATACTCTCAAAAGCCAATTCTTGGAGAGTTTTCCTTGCTTCCCAGACAGTCTGTTGCAGAGGAGACTTCTCTTCTGCAAGGATGAGCATGGCACATGGCTCCTGAAGCCAGCTGATGCTATCCCACAATGTCATCACTGAACCTTCTGCCTGGGATCTGTCAGTTCTTTAAAAGGACTATCTTAAGACCAGAGATGGTTTCAGGATGTGCCATCTTTTTAACAGATGGCATACTGTTGTCTAAACCAGAGACTGATCCTTTCCTTTATTCCAGTCCTCTTTTCCCTGCTTCCTGTTTATACACAGAGTTAAAGCTGAATGTAGTACATTTAGCATTGGATCCTATCTGTGGAGAATTCATTTAGAGTTTTCACATGGAAACTGCTCTCTCATGAAGGACAAAGAGGAAACAAAAAAATCAATCACATTTTTCTGGGAAAGTGAAAATCAGTAATATTTTGTAGTGTGAATTTTCATTCACAGTAGCAATCTTACACTGAAAAATGCATCTTTTTGGAAAAAGAGAGAATACAAGCTTAGGTACCAAGTTTGAACAAGACATCGTGCAGAGCAATTTACAGAGTTAACACTTGGGACCCTGCAATACACCATTTACAGCTACTGCAGGTGGCTCCACTTTTGTCCTAAAGTCTTCCTGCCATAAGGCAGCACTTTTGGAAGCAGTCACAACTCTTCCTCAAAAGCTGCTTATTGATATTTTATATAATGCTGCCAGCTAGTGGCACATCTTGTACTGAGTTGATATCTACTGGGAGTGTAGAGAAAGTGTAGAATCTGCTCTACCACTCTTCTTTTGATGGTGCATGGTGATGTGGCTGTTAATATCTCTTAAAAATAAAAATATCTAGAAATGCTCCCTGAAAGAGCTTTCTTTAAAACAAGGTACTCAGGAACATGGCTAGAAGAAACAATAAACTCACCTCAAAACCACACAAACCACGTTATTATAAACAAATTATGTTTAAAAAGGATGTAATATATTAAATGTTTTGGGTTTTAAAACTCTAACACACAGTTTTTTCATAATCTAATAACCTCTAGCAAAACATGAATTGATAGATACTCAGTATGGCAGCCAAAACAAACACATGGGACACTAAAAACTGTTTTCTGATAACTCAGTCCAAATCATTTTAGTGCTCAGTAAGTAAGTTCTGACTCTGCGGTGTGCCCTAAAGAACATTAAAGTCAGTAATATTCAGTGGGTCCCCTTACAGAGCATGCTACTGCAGATGGCACTGATGATACTGGCTAGTTCCATTAGTATTAGGTATTAGAAGAAATAATCTAATATTGTTAAAGACCAATTTAGGCATGTTTTGTTTTTTTTTAGGGTAGAGTATCATTTGATAATACTAAGTTCTTAAAAGAACCCCACAATACCTGTGTGAAAAATAGGCAACGCAATTTTACAAATACTACAATTGCCCTTACCTTTGGGGGTAAAAGAAGGCAGGATTACTACCTACCATTTCCACTGTGGGTTAATACGAAAAGAGACAAGAAATACACAGAAGAAGGTCAAAAAAAAGAGCCAATTCAAATCAAGGAATTATGGGAGTGCACACAAATTCAGTCAGTTACAATTCGAATAAAGCAGCTCAGTAAACACATGGTTGAGGGAACTACACTATGATGGTGCTACAGACACATAATTAACTCTGGCTTGGACACTGGGGACATTTATCCATACAGGTGGTAGCAAAAAAGTATGATTATCACACTCCAAGCCAGTACTGCATGCTGCAAGAAGATCAGTTACCCTAAGAGAGTATAATCTAGAGTGCTTAGTAAAACGTGTATAAATCAGTAATATGTACACCAACACAGACAGACACTCACAGACATTTAAGAATGGGGAAGCAGTAAATCTGGAGACGACTTAGAAAACACTGTGTATAATAAGTAGCACAGCATGAACCCTAAAGCAATACTGAATCCAGAAGGATGCATGTGAATCTTTGTATATACAGAGAGACCGTAAGAAGACCTACAAATGTCGTATTACTTCTGTGCTAGCACTGGTGGTGTGCCTATTAGAGTATAAGTCTTGTTCTACCATCTGCAATCAATAAGAAAGTAGCTGGAATACTGGAAAAAAGTTAACAGAAGAGCTGACAGCACAGCTATCAATAGGAAAGCATATGAAAACTTTAGCAGAGTAAATTATTTGTGTTAACAAGGAATTTGTGTAGATTGATCACAATCCAAGTACTCACATAAAGATTAAGAAATCACATTACTATGTTTAACAGGGTAAGGTACACTGTCTTGATCCACCGTGAAGCACTTTTAGACAAGTTAAAATAAAATAAAATTCTACTGTCCAAAATAAATACCCAAGTTGTTATCTACCAAACTAACATAGAAATATTTTTTCTGGATCCAAACCCCCAGTTTTGACTTTATTCCTTGTTTTTTCCTTTATCAATAACAGTTTATGAGAATAAAGTAACTCATTATAGAAATTCCTCTAGCTTCCTATTCTAAGAATCTACAACATCAAATCTCTCTAAATGCCTCCCATAATTTAAGCATTTTCTTCCAGATTCTGTCTTAAATCAAAATGGTTTTATCATTGAGCTCATGACACCTACCTTTGTAGCTGATGTCAACCATAATTACAGATGTGAAATTTGTTTCTCAGACTTATTATAGTCAATTTGGATAGCTATATATCCCTTAGATATAAATTTCATTCAGAAATCAGAGAACATATTTCTCTTTGGTAACAGCTAAAGAACATATCCTGAAGTATTTTGTGGTAGGACCACAGAACCATCTTCAATGTTCAGAATAGAATGAAAGCTAGCAAGTTTTAAAAAGGAGAGCACATAGTTTACAGTTATTTTTTCCCTTTCAAGGCAAAAGTTTCTTAAATAAATTGACCTGTTTCCCAAGGTCCCAAGCCAATATCTATTGGAATACTAAGATTGGAGCTTTGAGAGAAAACATATATATATCAGAACAGTTTCTGTAGCATTGCTTTGACAAGGAGAAAGAGATATATGCACATTTTTTGAGTATCTGGCAAACTTACAGACACACACCCACCCCCTTTGCTCTATCAGTTTGCATGTTTGAAAACAAACCAACCTGAAAAAGAAGGCAGAATAATCAAACAAGAATTATATGTACAACTGAAAATGTTAATTATATAATGGTAATACTCATTACCTCAGAAGTACTTAAATATTTTTCTTCAGCTTCTTTTCCATGATCTACCACAATTTTATAATTTAAGTCCATTAATAGCACAGATAATTTTATTAATAAGTACACTGAAGCAGAGACATGCTGGGTCAGACATTGAAGGTCCACTTATGTCTCATCTTGTCTCAGGTTAATGCTGCCCAGTAACTGATGCTTAGACAAGAGTGAAAGATCAGGACAAATGTATCATCCTGCTGCTCCATTAATTCTCCAAACATGCAGCACTTCCTGAGTCATAAAGTAATTTCTTTATATTTAATAGCCACAGTGAATTTCTCCTGCAGAATTCTTTGCCCTTGGTTTTTTTAATGCATGTCATGTTCTATGCTCCAATAAATTCTGTGTGGACTTGAGCATGTGCTTTCTTTCATTTTACTCTGGTTTGAGTTTGCCCTCTCCAAGACAGAAGTATCAGTATTTGCTTCCCAAGTTTTTGCACTGCTGTTCTGCAGACAGCCACTGTTGGCCACTGGACAACACAAGTCAATGGGCTAAACTAATTTTCTATTCAACCAGTTCAGCTACTCTAACATTCCTGTCACAGTCACAGAACCAGAAATAACCCACACTGACTTACAGATGTATCCACACAAACAACTGGGCTATGTAAACCAGGGTAACATATGAACCACTATGATAGGAAGATCTCTATCTCTGACCACACTGATGGTGCTTTTAAATTAAATGGTTATTGAGGGCTCATACAGAAATATTTTATATTGATACAATTAGACTTCTGTTAACATAGTACTGTATTTAAATAAACAATGACTTACAGACATTCCCTGTGTTGTCAAAACTTGTAAGAACTTCTTTAACATTTAAGAGTCCGTTGTGAAATCTGGAAGAAAACATAAACAATGACTTTACCAATGTATAATCAACTTAAAAAAACAAACAAAAAAAATCTACAACATAATAAATACGTCTCTTATACAAGACAGGTTCACTGCAGGCATTCACTTCTCACAAAGCCCTATCATATACGAGTAACAAACAGGTACTACTGTAGCCACCAGGGGGAAAACAAAGGGACAGTCACAAGTCTGCAAAGTTCCATCACTGAAATCCATGAACCAGGAACACGTTTCACAGAAACTAATACTTTATCAAAACAAAAACCCTTCCAAAAAGCACCAATTTTTGTTTAGTTGTGAAAGTCACAGATAATAAAGGAATAATTTTGGTAAAGATGAGTTTTGAACAGCAAGTACCTGTACACAAATTCGTATTTTCTCCCACAAAATCAAGAACACTTAATTAATGTGAACAAAAAACCTGATGGATGTGTTCAGTGAACTGCATTTTCTTTGGTTTTACATTTACATAACCCAAATGAAATAAACATTCTAAACTGGGATAATAAATCAAATAACTGAATTTTACATATCACAGTGAAGAAAACACTGACTGCAGCAGAAAGAACATGCACCAAAGTTGAAAACAATTTTACCTAAAAAGTTTCCTCTACTTGTTATAGATGTCAGGGTAGTTGGATTCACACACACACAAAAAAGCAACTAAGAATTTTTTAACTACACCGATCTAATCTATGCCCCAAATGCACAAAATAAAAACATCTTACACTTCACAACAATCAGGTCACAGAGCTGTTTCACAAATGCATTTAAAAAATCTAAAAAGAATTCAGCAAGGCAGTAAAATACAAACTCACAGCCTTTTAATAGTATTTTAAATGAAGCTTCTCAGGCTGTTCAGGAACATGCTAATTTGAAACACTGAAAAAAATGGAAGAAATCCAACAATTCTAGCACCTACAAAATTAGTTCTCATTCTCTCAGCTTTTCTTTCCTGAAGAAAGATTGTTGTAAGAATGAAAAAATATGAAATTGCACATTTATCATGCAAAGAAGCCTATTTGGAGATTCTGATAAGCTTAAGCATTAAATAAAGAAACATTTACATGTTAAATTTTGAGACGCATCAAATGGCAACCAGAGTAGTTCTTTAAAAAATGAAAGTCAAATGGCAATCAGATTAATAAACTGAAATGAGCTTATAAACAAGGGCAACAAAATACAGGAAAGATGTTACAAAAGACTGAACTGGACATAAGATCTCTTCTCCCAGCTACATAAAAAACCCCAAAACACATTCCTCAGCTGCAGTGGAAGCCTAGAACAATTCTGATGGATCATATGGACTTAAAACGCACTTTTTCTCCTTTTCTTTCCTAGCAAGTTTGTTTTCAATCGGATTGGACAACCAGTGCAGCAGAGTTAATTCAGGAGAAGTGACAAGGAAGCAGACAGGATCAGTAGTTCTGCCAAGCACAGAGCTGCCCTTTAAACTGTCCCCTGCTGACTCCTCAGTATCCTATAAACTTCGTAACTGTGTATATGTCTGACACAGTTAGGGTCTCTCAAACAGCTGTGAACCTCTCATCTCTAAATAAATGTAAGATGGGGGTGAGGGAGATGCTAAGTAATGAAATATTCTAATCTCTGTTGGCATGCAGATTAGTCCTGGGACACTATGTTTTGGTTTGGGTTGCTCGTCCTCCCAATTTCTTTACATACACAGTCCATACAGAAAGGAGACTTATCATGCAAACCTCCAAGTGAAGCAAACAAAGGTGAGGTTGAACAGCTTAGCAGTTCGGTATCTGTAGCTAGTTCAACAGAATGCTATGAAGAAGGAAAAACGTAAGTAAGCAGAGTGTCCTGGTCTGGAGAAGAATACAATTTATATACTTCAGGATCAAAAGGTAGATAAAGGCAAAAAAGGGAAATGAAACTACCAGAACTGGACTTAAAAATATCACTAAGCCATATTTCAGGCTGTTTCCAAAATTAGGTTTTTAATTAGAGTTGAGAAGTGGACAGCTCTGAGTGCATAGCAACTCAGATGCTACAGCAGGTGCATGCCATACACCTCCATCTTTAAGGCTGCTCTGAAATGTTGATGTTTCATTTAACACAATGTTCTTCATCTACATTATTTTTGGTATATTCAGTTTTCATTAAGGATGAGTTCTTTCTCTGATTATAAAACATTCTTTCCATAATTAAAATCAACATACTCATTTCAAACATATTCTTACATTTATTATACAGGGGCCAAAAGCTTGTGCCATCCGCATACAAGCACAACATACCCAGTGTTTTCTCTCTTGGCCAGCAGAGACATCCATTTTGCACAGACATCCTTTTCTGCCTGCCTGCAACATTCAGTCTCTCCCTCTAACTCTCTGCCTCAACAACCTCTTTTCTTGCTTTCACAAATATTGTTCATGGCAAGCACATAAGTGAGCTGTAATTTCATGATGAAAAGCATCCAGCTTTGCTATGAGGGACTTTCCCTTCTCCTCAGTCTTCCAGATGCCCACTACACACTCACTGTGAAACACGGTTTAACAGCTCCTTCCTTTAGTCTGATCAGTTTATAAAACCTTCCCCGAACAAAAGCAGGGAGCAAGCTCAATATCCTAGAATGAAAGGCATTGCCATGGTCTCAACAGTGATCTGGATAGCAAAGCCACTCTCATTTACTCCAAAAATCACATCTCAAGTGTTAACTATATTACCATTACGGACTACTGTAATAATACTCCACGTTAGTTTCCAAAGTCAATTAGCATGATGGAAGAAATGTTCCTGCTGTGATAATTTTTCCTCCCTACACAAGCCTAAGAAGGAAAGCAATGTGCCAACAGCTCAGGTACTTGTGAAAGGGAGAGTTCAGGAGACACGCTTCCGAACAGCAACAGCCACATTTCTCCATTTGAACAACTACATTTGTAGAGCCTGCACAAATTCTGCATCAGCTACTCGCCAGCTCTTTTCCACCACAAACCTGACCTGCAGACTAAAAGTTACATGCACCTGCAGATACAGGTATTCTCTAATCCCAAATTCTGCCACAAGTACCATGCTACTCAGCCCTGCACCTAAAAACCGCAACTTATAGTTTGGAATCCACTGCCCTAAGTATATCTCCCCAGCAGTTCTCTAACATGTGCTGCTTCACCATCCTGTCCCACCCCATCAGCTGCTACTCCACTACTGAGCCCAGGGAAAACTGTCAATCCATGTCACATCTTGTTTCTATGAATGCCTGTCATAATAGCAGCTTTCCACAGTATATCTTACAAGTTGCCCATAAAAAGTTTCTAAGTGTCATGTACATTGAACTATGAAAGTCAAGGAAAGGAATCACGGAAGCTTGTGGCTAAACCCCAACCCCAGTATTCCCACAAATTTCCACAGCCATCTCGTAACACATTTCTGCAGTATTTACTGCTTTGGAATATGTCACAGATAATGTACAGTTCAAACAACTTCAAAGAAGTTCAAAGCTGTGACTGCTGAGATCAACAAAGTACTTCAAAAAAGCACAGTTAAAGCATCACGGAGAAAGTGAATTTCAGGCCAGCATGGTTAATCTGATCTACAGTGTTCTTACAGTAAATCTTCACAGTAAAATATGTTAACATTTCTATGGATATATAAGCCAAATCTATGAATGATAAACAAATTAAACTCCTATTTCTCCTCAGATAAGGCAGAGCAAAATTCCTTACTTTGGACTATGAATAAATCAACTTTGGATGCATAAATGAAGTCAGAGAAAGAGAGAAAGGTATCTCTAAAATATATTAACATTCCTTCCTCTTCAACTCAGAAAACACAAGTGGCAGACTTTTACATTTATTTATAAACAGCTATAGACAATAGAACAAAAATTATTCTCCAGTCACTTCCTATACCTTAATATAATATATTAATATATTATATATATAATATATATAATATATATGCTTTTCATCAACCATACAAAACTAAGTTCCTTCTTTTTATTCTTCAACTGAATGAGAAAAAAATAATACAAATAACTAAATATACACACTAAACTTAAAAATATCTAAAAAAATAAGACTATACTTCCATATAATACTCAGAAGAAAAAAAAGCACAATAAATCACAATATATTATTAACCTGGTTACAAAAAAACCCTGCTGTATCTGTGGACTGTGAAAGACAGGACAAGGGTAAAAACGTTACTGCTAAGGGTACTTTACAAAAAGGCTTGGTGAGTGTCACCATCAGTTGTCATTGTAGCCCAGTAAGATCTTATCTGATCAGATGCTTTTTCTGGGGCAGGGTCTAGCTTTTAAAACAAGGTAAATCCTCTTTAACTCCAGCTCAATATTGCAGTTTAACATGGCAAGAAACCAAACCAATGGCTTCTTCAACTACTGATTCTTCCTACAGATATACATGTCTTGGGCAATATGATGGAACATTTCATCAGTGAATGAAAGAAACATGTTTCCAAATCACTTTTTATTTCTTTCCTCAATTTCCTCCTCTTGTGACCAAGCCTCTACATTGCTAAAACCACACATTGTCTCTTAGCACACAATAAGTGGAAGAAAGCAGCTTTATCACATCACAGAAGTTGTCCATATTCCTTGAAATCTGCTTCTCTTCATTCCTTTTAAGTCTACCCCTAAAATAAAAATCCATTAAAGCTTAAAAATGTTATTAGCAGGAATATCCTATAGGAACTTCAAATAGAATTCACTCCTAAACCACCTTCTAACACACTACATGACACAGACAAATAACATGCCTCATTTCTAAACCAACGGTCTACAATCATCTAATAATTTTTTTTCATATCTTTATCTAAAGGTTCATTCACATTCAGAATAAAGGCATGACACCTTGCAAAAAATACTTAGCACTCTTTACAGAGATTCAAACGTTCTCATAAGCCGCTGACATTGTTCTTTTGAGTTCTGCATTTTTGTATTTGAAACATCAAATGACTGATCAACGGAAAATATTTTACCACAGAAATAACTTATGTTTTCTCTAATTGTTTAAAATGAGCCTACAATTTTGAAGTAAATCCATATCCTGAAAAAGAAGATTTGAAGATATTGATTGCTCCTTTTTTAACTCTTAACAGAAGAATAATTTTCCTGTCTAAAAGACAGACACCATGTCCACATTGAGACACTGCATCTTTGCAATCTATATATCACTTCATTGCTAAACCTACTTAAAACCTATTTAAATTTAAAAGCACATTCCTGATTAAGAACAGAAGGATTTAGAAATGTAATATTAAATAAACATTTTTTAAGTGCTCTGCTTACTCACTATGCATCTTCCTATCACCAAGAAAACATATATTTAGCATGTGCATAATTTTTTAACAGCAAAGGGAAATACCCCCAAAGTTAAAAAGAACTTGAACAAAACTAACTATTAAACATGAATGTTTTATGAATAAAAAACCCCAGCAATTCCAGGTATGTAGCCACCCAATTCATATCAAGACAAGTATGTAGTGTGTAGGAGCATCAAATATGGTACAAAATCCAAAGGAGACTAATCATATGAGATTCTGGATTATAACAAAAGAAATTTCGTTTTGAAACATCTTTCACTGCTACCACAAAAATCACACTCATCAGACACTCCTCCTCATACCCTAGAACTATTACACAGCATCCTAGTACCTATACAAACTTCAAGAGACCACCTTCCACCATGTACTGTGAATCTACATTTCACTAAGCACACTAGAGATCACTGTTTAACCAGAAGAGTTATGAGGATTTTAAAAAGGAGTCAATGATGCTATCACTTCAAAGAACTAGTCAAAATGGCATATAAATCCATCTTGATTTTTTTAAGCAAAAATTGGCACTTCTGGCTTCATGCTTTGGATGATTTGTTATTAAGAATGATTCTAAATATAAACTAATGACAGGAAAACAAGGCGTAAGCTCTTCTTTCCTAAATGTGAATTCAACCTGAATTTAAGAGAAATAGCAGCTTATTAAAACCAGCTTGAAAAGTTCAGAAAAACATGTATATGACTGGTAGTTCCTACCAGAGCTTCTATTTGCCTAATAAATTGGTCCCCAAGTCTCTCTAGAGCAGTAATTCCAGCTAGGTCATAGCATATCTGAATATACAATTTGATCAGTTTTGATAGCCCTTGAACTGATACAGCTTGACCTTTATACTCTTTGCCAAAAGCCACTAACAACCTTATGAACTTTCTTATGCATTTAGTCTTGCCAAGATCTTAGCTGACAGCCCTTTTAACATCCAACATATGCAATGAGCTTTCTCAAGAAGATATTAATGCGTAAGGAAAACATATGTAGATGAAAATTCAAAAGCACTTTTGTCAAGATTTTAGAGGGGCCATAGCAACATTTCTTCCCTAACAAAAAGATACATAAAAAGGCTACTCCTACTTCTCTCCTACTCAAGCACTGTTCTGGATTTACCTGACTGATGTTTTTGTTATTGTTAATAATACGCTCTTCTTATCCTATTAAAATGGTTCCTATTGATGCAAATGATTATAATTAATATTTTGCAAAGGGAGGAGAAAAATTAAGGCAAGACTGTGAGACACACAGAAGATCCTTCAGTTTCCAAGACATAATCAGTTCTCAAAGATCCAGAAATGCTTACTCCAAGATTTCGTATCTTCTAGATATGCAAGTTTCAGCAAGGAGAACTGTTGCTCTGTTATGCATGTTAAAAAGCTATGTTTAGCACCTTAAATTACTGATTCTGCAAAAGCAAGGAAGAAATTTTATTTAATACAAATTCAAGGTAAAGTGGATTTTATTGCAGGTACTTATACTCTATGTCAAAACACACTGAGTATTTTCTCCTTTCCTCCTCCCCATCCTGCAGCAGTCTGAAATGTAAGCATATGCCAGATATTGCCACTGCTTCAGCACAGAGAGAAAACATTTTAATACAGAAGTGTAACACTAAGTTCTAATCATTATTCCTAAAACAACCAGTGATTACCACTTTGCAGATTATCAGGTAACTTCTGGACAGGAACAAAATAGAGGGAAAGATAAAAATCCCCACCAGGAGACAATGTCCCTATTCTCCTTAAAATTAGCTTTAATTTAAAGTCTCAGTTAAAAATGCATTTTAAAATATCAATGCCTTAGGCTCTCCAGAATATCCTCTACTGCACACATAATGCAAAGTCCTACACCCTCAGCAAAGCTTATTAGAGGCAGCAAAACAAGTATTGATGCAGGGAAGATCAAGTTACTATTGCAGTGACACTGCCGAGGCAAAACCAAGTTATAAATATGTATAAAAGTGAACAAGAAAAAATAAATCAAAGCAGAAGGGAAAAAAACCTACTCCCCATAGTAATGCATGGGGCTATAAACTTTTCTGGTTTACTCCTTAAGAGTTTGGGGGGTGGGGAAGGGGATTAGGTTTTGTGGAGATTTTTGCTTGTTTTGTGGTTGGGTTTTTTTATTTTTAATAAAAATATCTTCATTTGGTTTACCTGTCGTAATATAAAAGATCTCTTCATTAGGTAAAATAACTTCTGTGGAAAGGGAAAATATTTTATTCTTTTGTTTTGCAAACTGGTTTCCAAATTATCATTGAGTTTTACAAGAATTATTAAGAAGAAAATTAAATAAAATATAGATCACTACCAAAAAGCTTTTAGAACTTTTTTAGTAATACCCCATCACTAAAACTTTTATTAAGACTACAAGTAAGTGTGTTCAGGTGTTTTACATCCTACTATATCTGAAGAATGTCACAACAGAAAGCTATTAGAAATATAAAATAAATGCTCATATTTGCATTCAGTTATAGGTACAGTTATCAGTATTTTCATTCAAGGTCTGCAACTTCAGTGAAATTTACCAAGAAACAGACAAGCTGCTTACTGTAACAGACAACTAAAAATAACATCTGTTTATTTGTAAACTATGCCCTAGTTATACAAACACTAGGAGAATGACTAATGGGTTTTTATTTGAGGCCTGTACAAGATCTTCAGAAGTACTTTAAACTTTATGACGGTTACCTTAAGGACACACTGTACTCAGGATAAAAGATGCTTTTATACTGAACCCAGGTCCCCGTTTCCTCTTCTGTATTCTGATCTTCTATTATAAAGAGATTGAATGATGCAAACCTTCTTACAGACACTTGTTGAAGATGGACATCTTTCAAGTGCTTTTTCTTCACAACCTTTGAAATGAAGAACAAATTAAACATTAAGAATAAAACTTTCAAGAAAAGAACAAACACAGGCTTATTTAGCTGAAGAGGAAAGTCTGGAATCAACCATAATAGCTATGCTATCAGCTAACAGTTACCAATAACTAGTCCAAATAGGTCAAGTCTAAGAAAAACAACAGTGGTATTGATGGTAGTAATCAAGAGAATGAGTTACAAATTTATTATGTCTCAATAAATGTAAAGCAAATACACTGTGTTCAGAAGTACACAAATTTGCTTATTTAAGTGCTCCAGCAAACCCATGCCACAGAAGCAAATTAGGTTCTCCCCTATCCTCCCACCATTACCACCACAATGAAAGTTTCACAGACCAAGCAGTGCCTTCACCAAGCACATGAAATGCAATGCCCCTACAGATGGAAGAATGAAAAGATAAGGTATCTTCTGTAGAATTTAAGTGACTAAACCCAAAATGGGGCCCTCAGGTGCCACATAACGTTTGCCAGGTAGACTACTTCCTAGCCTAGAAGTCTACTGTTGCACGCTTGCAGAATTGCTGTCAGACTTGCCCGAGTTGAGAAACTTGTTACCTGTGTCAGGCCCCAGACTTTCAGATGCCACAACTGCTTATTCCCCCACCAGGCACCTCATAAGAGGACTGATGCATTAGCTAATCTTTATGTGAGCCCCAAAACACACTGACAGCCACAAGTTCAGTACTAAGAGACTAAAGAATTCAAGACAGTGGCTGAGACAGAATAGACTCTTTCATGTTTTAAATGATTAAGACACTTGTTCAGGAAAGTGAAAACATGGGGTCTGTGCCCTGCACAGTCCACTGCACTCAACCATCTTTGGAGAGTGAGGTATCAACCCCTCCATAGAGGAAAACTCAGCACCCAGCCTGTTTGAACTGTATCTTGCACAGAAGACAATTAGTTTCTCCCTGCCAGACAAAAAAGGCTTATTGTTGAGGTCAGGGCTTATTCTTCAGATATGAAAGGAGAGACAGAATCACAGAACAGTTAAGGTTGAAAGGGACCTTAAAGATCATGTAGTTCCAACACCCTTGTCATGGGCAGGGATGTCCAGGGTTTAACTTCTTTCTCCTAACACTAGACAGAATACATAAATAATTACCATTGCCTTTTTATAAACAAGATGTCTATGCAGTCCGCAATGAGGAAAAAAAGAGCAGAAAATAAACTCATCCCTATAAATAGCTACAAGGAATAGCTCCACTGAGTACGACAGTGCCGCAATTTACAGGGTTTTGCCAACTAGGGATCAATCTCAAGTCAAATGAGAAACAGCTCTCCAGAATTATGAAAAAGAAGCTTTGCATACAGGATGCATACAGCAAAATAACAGGTCAGTGATTTTTTTGGCTGCACCCAACCTTTGTCAACATGCTTTAACTAGAAATGCATTCACATTCAAGAGCCTTACAATTTGGTACCATGACCTACTATTTTGCAGGATACTCAGAAATACTACATATGTGAATAGAGCAACTGTATTTGCTATGCTGTTAGTTTCTAACAGCAGGTCTGATGCATCAGGCTCACTGCTCTCAGATCTATTTTCATCTATTCAGCATACGAAAGGCACAGGCATTTTCATCAAGGCATTAAAAATGCCTGTTGCTGTCCACACTATTTCTTCTACTGCTGTAACACATACGAAAAATACACACGAGGGAAATTGCAAAAATACCAAAACAGGAGAACTTGCGGAGCAGACTGAAGATCATCACACAATAGTGGCATGTCTGGAAACAAAACAGACTATTTTGACAACTAAAGAAAACTACCAAGGCATAATTCTCAGTAAAGCGTGTCCTTTGGGGCTTTTTTTTCAAGCAAAGACAAACCACAGGGGAGGGGTGATAACAACACTTTTCTGTTTTCAGGTTTTCATTCTAGAGAGACATCTTCTAGCAACTCTGCAAAATTAACTCTGGCTTAGCAGAAAATCTGATGAGCATTTGAGAGCTCATTTCTCCCATACCCTCAAATTAAAATCAGGTGCTCTAAGATCTGAAAATTACAACAGTAGGTTGGATCTTTCAAAAACCTGTGTATAACTAAGAGAGCACAAAGGAACAATATGTTACATTATTTATACCTAATTCTGTGTATTTACATAAGGATCAAAGTATTCTTTTAGCTACGGTCAGTTCCTAAAAGCATCACCCTTGTGTTACAAGCTATAAAGATATGCTGCTGCTACAGGATAATCCATTGATGAAAAACAACAGGTGACAAACCTATCTAAACTCATAATACTATTTTGAATAAATGAGGATGCCCTCCCAGTGATGCTCTTCCAATGAAGGTGAAGCTCCCTAGCATCCTGTATGCTGCCACTATAAATGAACATGTCTCGGGGATTTATAAAACCAGTAGCCAGTATCAAAGCAGGCTAAGGGCTTTTCAGCAGGACAGACATAGTTCTTGGTTTCGGTGACAGCAAAGAGAAAGAGCTGTGATGGAGAAGAAATCACCAGACACCACTGTTCTTTGGTTGGTATTTGTGGCCTCTGTCTCCTCCCTCAGTAACTTTCAGCTATGTTTCTCCACACATTTTTCTTTTAAAAAATTCCAAAGCCTTGTTTCACTCTTTCCAAGATCTTTTGGTACAGAAAGGCCCTGCCTTCTGCACAAGATCTTTACAGCTGTACGCAAGTGTTGAGCTTGTACATGAGTCATACATACAAATACTACCTAAGTAAGTAATGGTTTTGGTTCTGTAATGATGGATTACAGAACTCTTGTATAGATTACAGAATTCTCTTCCAAAAATTAGGTTCCAAAAATTAGGAAAAACCCACCAAGAACAACTAAAAAACCCCATGCAAACTCACACTGTTAGCCTTGCAGTTTTCCCTCTCCAATTTATACTTTCTTTCCTTTCTAACTTCACTTAGCAATATAAAATTCTATGGCAATTCTTTCTTCACTTACACAGAGAACATTAAAAGAACAAGTATCATGAAACTGTCTCCGTTTTAGAAAGATTCCAGTAAAATAATACCACAGATCAAAACTGCAGGGCCCCCCAGCATTTAATCACAATATTAGGCCGAGTTTTTTGTATTCACTATAAAACCTAATTGATTTCAAATCAAACTAAGCAACCAACCACATGGAGAATGGCAGTCACCTGAATTTCCCTGTCTTTACTTGTGTATCTCATTGCATATGGCCTAGTCGCTTTGAAAGCCAAATTCAGTCACAGCTGATGATCTACAAACCTCTGTTCAGTTCCATGGCACTGACTGTAATGTGGCATATTGTACAGGCAAGAAAGTTTCTACATAATCAGTTAAACCATCTCTAAACATCATCAGTTAGACTGTGCAGTATTTGTTTTTACAAACACCTTATTTACCAACTTGTTTTACTCAAATTTAAACAATTTACAAACCCAAGACTAACAAAAACATGGAAAAAGATCCGCAGCACAGGTACCCATCACAGAGAGAGGAGAGGGAAGAGAAGAAAAATGATTCTACAAGTTTCTCTGTTCTGCCTTGTCCTCACTTTGGCTCTCATTTTTCATTTCTGGTGAACTGAAAACATTTGGTGAACATCAGCAGGTGAGCAAGACTTGTGTGAGCAAAAGAGTAAAAGGAAGGTAACAGAAAGGATAAATATATACATTTACAAATTTCACCAAAGTTTACATACAACTTTCTCTACAGATCAAATTATATATAGAGAGAGCAATTTAATTTATGCCCATTCCTCTAACTTCTCTGCCAAAAACTACTGGCTGGATAATGTCATCAGTTGCATAGACTGGCAGTGCTCAAAACACAGCCTTCAAGAACTTACTCCAGTCATTTATAAGTGCACACTACACATGTAACTTAACTTAGTATTGGAGATTTTTAATGCAAAATCATTTTGATTCTGACAAGCTAAGTTTAAAACTATTGTCAAACTTTACACTCCATACATACATAAAACATTTTATTGATAAAGAACTCGTAGGTAATTATGCAAACCTCCAGTTCTTTATGCTAGCTTCACAGGATACCTGACAAAAAGGCTTGTTTTTCTTAATTAAATCAGAGAGCACACATTCAAGCATCCTCACCATGGCGAATCAATTTGTGTATGCATTGAATGAAAGCAAATTCGATATATAAACACACCATGGAACTGATTTCACATAAGGTGTTATTATAAGCAGTATGAAAAGCATTTTTAAAAGCACTGTAAGAAACACTTTGACGGTGCTTCTTTAAAGATGGATATAAAGGAAGGTTGATACCTTTTCCCAATCCATAGATAGATCTAAGCATCATTGCAGTAAAGAGTGCAGAACTGATTTTTTACTTCAGATGCACCAGTAAGATTAAATAGATCTTTGCTCATCATACCACATACAAATCAACAGAAAAGCTAAAGAACATGAAAAAACCCAAGGGAATCTGCAGAGGAAAAGGCCACAGATACATGTACTTTGAGGAAGAAATGGAAGCCTTCTCCCCAAATACCTACACACCCATTCTATTGTCATGAAAAGTTCCTTATGATTTTAAGAGCGAGGATTATGCCAAAGGCAGTATGCTGAAGAGGCGTTAACACCTAGCCTAGCCGCAAAAGGCAGTTTATAGTCTGCTAGAACAGAAACCTACAAAACCAAACCTGATACTCCTAACATAAACTTTCATATTTCATGCTTTAAAGCATAATAAACAACAAATATGACCAGGGAATTTATGAACCAAAAGCACACACAAAGAGAAGTTCAACATTAACCTCCTCATGCCTCCCACATGGTTATCTTGCTGCAGCCATTGCTCCTCTGAGGCGAGCGGCCGCCATTTGCCCCCCTGCTACTGCCTTGCCTTCATGAGGGGAGCTCCCATGGGCAGTTCCAGGCTTTCACTTAAACAAAACTGAACTCATAAAGCTAGAACCATAAACATCACACCTAGTAGCAGTAACAACTAATGAAACTGATTCAGGTGTTCCACAGAATCCCAGACTCATTTGGTTTGGAAAGGACCTTAAAGATCCAATATCAAAACCCCCCGCCACAGGCAGGGACACCTTCACAGAATCACAGAATCCCAAGGGTTGGAAGGGACCTCAAAAGATCATCTAGTCCAACCCCCCTGCAAGAGTAGGGTAACCTAGAGTACATCACACAGGAACTTGTCCAGGTGGGCCTTGAATATCTCCAATGTAGGAGACTCCACAACCCCCCTGGGCAACCTGTTCCAGTGCTCTGCCACTCTTACAGTAAAGAAGTTCTTCCCGATGTTAACATGGAACCTCCTATGCTCCAGTTTACACCCACTGCCCCTTGTCCTACCACTGGATATCACTGAAAAAAGCCTTGCTCCATCATCCTCACACCCACCCTTTACATATTTTGTAAACACTGATGGGGTCACCCCTCAGTCTCCTCCTCTCCAAGCTAAAGAGACCCAGCTCCCTCAGCCCCTCCTTCCACTAGGCCAGGTTGCTCCAAGCCCCTGTGTCCAACCTGGTCTTGAACACTACCAGGGATGGGGCAGCCACAGCTTCTCTGGACACCCTGTGCCAGTGCCTCACTCACCTCATAGTTTTTAAGCCTTTATGCACACAGTCATCTGAAGAGAAATCCTTTCCAACCTCACACCACTCCTAAAGACCCAGAAAAGTAAGGCCAACAAGCTACTGCTGCCCTGCAGCACAGGTGTGCCCACTTGCTACTTCTGTTTAAGCCACACTTTAGAAAGCCGTGTGCGTGTATATACCTTTATACGTTTTATTCTTATCGCTATTATTGCAGGAAGCGGTCTGTAAGCTTTTCTGTAAGCCCCAGCTCACTACTCCTCGCCATCCCCCCTGTCAGAGGTGCAGGCAGCTCTCCGCACCCCAGCTATGCGCACGCTTCCACTGCTGACCACATTCCCCACCGCTGCCGGGGGCAGAGCCCGGCTCTTCAAGCGCTCCAAGCCACGACCGCCCAGCACTGAGGAACGGGAGGGAACACGAACGGTCCCTGACCCAAAGCGACGCAGCAGCCGCTGGTCCCACAAGCACCACCACCCGCCATCCCCTACCGGGATCCGCGGGCTCCCCCTACCTGTCCGAGCAGCCGCCAGCGAGCTCTGGCCGCTCCCGAGCCGCTCGCCTCGCACCGGCCCCCGGCGGGGCTGCTCGGAGAGCCGGCAGGCTCAGCCATGCGGCGGCAGGAGGGCTCAGACCCCCCTTCGCTCTGCATTGGCCGGCGGGGACTTGCCGCTGAGACTCCAGCAGCTGCCAGGGCGGCCGGGCTAGGGATGCCGGGGAAGGAAGTGGGTGGCCATCTTTGTTAAGGGCAGCGCTGGGAAGACGTGCTGCTGCTATATGCCCGGCTCTTCAGGCGCAGCGGAGGGGCAGGAGCGCATCTGAACGCTGGCCGCTTGTGGCCTCCGCCCCACGGGACGAAACAGTCTGAAACGGGGCGACTCGAGGAAGCCACGCCAGGGACCACACTAGCCCAGCCGGCGTGCGGCCGGCCCCGCGCCTCACTGAAGCCTCCGCCGCCCTCTTGGCTACGGGCAGTCCCGCAAGCCAGCCGGGTGCTGCTCCTGTCGTCTTCCATCTTACCGTGGCCAGAGCCGGCGGAGGGAGCGCGGCCCGGCCCCGCCGCGGCGGTGAGGGGCGGTGGGAAGGGCTGGTGGGGAGAGGGACGGGGAACGGGACAGCGGGCGGTGAACATGGAGGGTCTGCAAAGTTGTGAGGGAGGTCAGCTCTTGCTGTCAAGTTACTTCTGGAGATAAAGTTATTTTATTGTTGTATGATAGTTATAAAGGGGGGACAGCTTCCCAGGAAAACTCCCCAAAACTACTTGGCTTTGATTCTTCAACATTTAAAAGTAACCATTTGCACCTTCCCTTCTCTCATGGATAGTTTCATTGGACTTAAAGTGCCAGGAACCACGTTTTGCTGTAACACTGGAGGTTAACATGCAGGGTAAACTGTGTGTACCACTTACTAAGAAACAGTGTAAGTTTTAACTGTTTCTTCTCAACTGATACACCTAATGAATCAGTTTCACTTCTTTGAAAGAGAGGCAGCTTTACCTGCAGTTTATGTTCATGTATATTTCACGTATTGCAAATGATCAGCAATTGACAATGTTTGGAATTTCAGGCTATCAAGAAATGAAGGTTAGGACGTCCTGTGTTGGACTGCGAAATCTTCTCCAAGGGCTGAGCTACAGTGTCAGATACTACTCTAAGCATAGCTGGCTTCAAACAGCGTGTATTTATAGTAAAATAAACCCAAAACAATGTTGCATCCTGGATTGTTCAGGAGGTACATGCACGCACAGGACCCTGCCACCTGGAAGCATCCTGCCATGGAGATGCTTTTCCTGCAAGGTACGCTGATTATGGATTTAAGATCAACAACCTCCTTGGCACATCTGTTCAGGAAGTCTCTCATATTTTCCAAACGTAGAGGAAACACATTTTTCCCAAAGAGTTTGGAGCAGGGGGATAAATATTAGGGTTTCAGTTATGTTCAAAGATCTATGCAGTTAGTCAATTGTCCTGCACTGTCTTGATGGAAAGCTGCATTTTGGTTGAATTTCCTGCTATAGCAATTTTTTTTAAATGGGCATATTCCAGAAGGATTCAGATAAAGTGTCAGGAGATAGCTGCAGGGAGAGATAACCTAAGATAAGAGAAGCAAAGTATCCAAACTGATGACACCAGATATAAACCATTGTGAGCTGGCTTAAAAAACCTTGACTTTTGCTGTGCTGAGCAGTAAGTTGTAGTTTGCACTATATTAAATATTAAAATATGCTATTGACTTCTCATAATTGTATTCACACATGATAAATTGTACTTTTAAAGGTACTTGGATTTGTTTCTGAAAGGAAATATTGTGTACCTGGGGGGCAGTGTATCGTGCACAGTTAGAAAATGGAATGAAATAATTTCAGGCCTTCTGTTCTTGTGTTTCTAATACAGAGTGTGCTAAACATGTTCTAAAAGTTTACTGCAGTATCACAGCCTGTAAACCGATTTATACATGCATAATGCATTAAGTGCTGTTTAAAAAGATTGGTTTTTTGGTTCCTCTTAAACGTGTTTTCAGATGGATGCATGGTTGTTAGAAAATTGTTTCAAGTTGACAGTGTTTCTGCAGATGTGACCTAAAGATCATCTTGTTGTAAACCTCTTATTTCTAACCATAATGTAAACAGTTCCTAAGTCTGTGTCTGAAATTGAACCAAATGTTTCGAGGAGAACATAGGAAGCCTTGATGTATGAGAATGTGTGGTTCTGTTTATGCCTTGGCAGTTCGCTCATACTGTCAAGTACTGGACTATGACACTGGTTCCATGAGACAAAAAGGTGCTTTTTTTCACCCAAAAGTAAGCTATGCCTGTTAGTTTTGGAGCAAATGTTTTCAAATGTTGTCACTGAGATACTTGGCTATCCTCAAAATCTTTCCAGATTAAATATCCAGAAACCTCATTCAGCTTAGGAAGTTCCTGAGCTAAAATCATTGAAGGCTGTTGGGGAATATCATCTGGGCTTGTCGCATTCTTACGCTTTCCTAAATATCAGTTTGTGGCCACTGTGGGATTTTTGTTTGGTTGCTTCTGTTTTGAGGAGTGGTGTAGACATACAGCAATTTTTCCAGTGACTGGTGAGAGGATAGTACAACACATACTGCATTTTAAACATTTTTATAAGAGAAGACAGTGTTGTCTTCATAGACTGTGGAAAACCAGATCCTTAAGCTCATTCCTGATAAAATTGTTGCAGAACCCGTATAATTTCATTGCTTCATTCTGCACCTTGTGAACATTTATACTAACACTTCTGGGGAGGTGGAGCAAGAACCTGAACAAGCTGCCAGGACTCCTAAGTACAGGGACAGAGCTGTGGGTTGCATTGTTGTCTAGGAAAGAAAATTATGTGCTTTGTGACAGAAAGACTAAGAGAAAACAGCTCTGAAGAAGGAAAAATAATAGAATTCCATGAAAAATCAACTAAAACCTAGTTTTTGAACAAGAACAAACATTTACATATAATCAACTAAGATCATACATTGATAGTAGCTTGAATTTTGAAGAGAATACCTCAATAAATATGTGAAGTAAATCACTTTTGACAATGACAGAGTGGTTTGCAAGAGACTTTAAACATCATCTAGTTCTTACCCCCCTGCCATGGTCACAGCTTCCCCTAGACTAGGTTGCTCAAGGCCCCCATTCAAACTGGCCTCAAACACTAAAAAAGCAGGAAGATCTTAAAAAACTTACTCCAACTGTGATTTTTAATGGCACATACTATTACAATAATGCAAAGTTGGTTTGGGTCTGTAGTTTAGGAAATACTATTGTTGCTTTAGTATATTCATATTGGAGTACAGAGTGCTGGCTTGTAGCCGTTGTTTTGTTTCCTTATTAGCAGGAAGGAACAAAAACCCCTTCCAAAAGGAAGCAAAATGCATCCATAACATCAGACCGTTTATACAAGAATCTTCTGAAATCAGAGCAGGAAAACTGGAACAGCATTTCAGCAAGATACAAAGCTATGACAAAGAGAATAAAGGAAAAATTAGAAGAGTTGCATGATAAGTATGCGTTCAATCTGGAAAGTCCGAGGGTAAGTGGCAGAAAATAGAAACTTGTAGTTGAGTACAAATAAAAAGCAGTGAAGCCATACTTGCTATAAAATGCTGGTTTACTGACTATCTTTTGTAGTTTTGAGTTCTGAATGTTTTAATATTTGTGCATAGTAACAGTATGTGTTTAGAACATGGTAGTGTAGTTATCTTAATTTCTCCATAAGCAAAAGCAAGTAAAGATACGATAATTATCAGACTTTCTGATAAAGAATAGAAGACATTTTAATTTACAAGAGCAATTGCAGGTGTTTTAAGCCTTTTGTTAAATTTAGAGTAGGTATAGCTAGCTTAAGTACCCTAACTTTGAAAGAACCTTTCTGATGCATTCAATTCCTACTTCAGTATCAAATACATGTGCTATATTTTGTCATTTGTGTAAGTTACAAGTGTGTTGAATATCGGGATTCTAAGGAAATAGTCAAACTATATGTTGGACTTGAAACATGTTTGGTTTATATTGAACAGATCAGGGTTGGAGAGAATGTGTACTTTGAAGAGAATGGCTGCATATTTCTTTCCAAAGCAGATGATGGTAAGGGATTTCTCTTCCTAACATGGCACAATTGTTAAAAATATTGTATGCATCACTTAATATACCTTTCTTACATGAAAGGTTAATCACTGTGTTTCTTAAATAACTAAAGAAAATTACTTTTACGAAATTCTTTCATGATGGATTAATAGCTCCAGAATTATGAATCCAAAAAGGTGAGGTGAAAACAGTGAATAGTATATATTAATACTAACGTGAGTTTCTGGAGAAGGAATAGAGAAGTAATTTTTTTTCAGAGCCTTAAGTTAACATTTTGAAACCATGAAAAGCACATTGATGCTTTTTTTATTTCTGAGGGAATGGGAAAAGATTTTACTAATTGAGTTTAGTAAAAACAACTGTGCTTTAGGTATTTGAACTTTAAAATTTAACACATTTCCTAAGAGCCAAGATCTACACTTTTGAAATCTTTTAAATAATAACTAAAAGACTTTTTTTTTCCCCTGGAGCTGTATTTTTTTATTATTTTTACAAAGTGCATTGGTAAATATCTTGCCAGACAAATATTTGATGTTAATAAATTACAGTAATATGCTTGTGAACACTGTTGACAGACTTGCTAAATACAGGCATTAATAACCACTGTTAATTTTGACAGTGCCTTAATTACAGGATTTCTTTGCTATCTCTATTTTTAAATGCAGTACATGAAGAAAATTGTGACGTTTTATTCAGTACTGAAGATCTTGGCTTTTCTGATGCCTTTATTCAACGTATCAGAATTTCACCAGATCAGAGATACATGGCCATCAGCTTAAAAAGTGAAAATTCCGAAGAGGCAACCTGCATTGTTATGAAACTTGGTCATTTTCCTGTTGTGGAAAAAGTCATTCCAAGTGTATTTAGTTTTGGTAAGTTGTTTATAAATATCCTGTGGATCACACCAGTTTTCAACAGAACATTTTTGTCAGTCTACAAATAATAATACAATATTTTTAAAGAATAAGCAACATTTTTACATTTAATCATTACAGCTGTATCATTTTTTTATTTACAGTTTCTTCCACAATGCAGAGTTTTAAGTTACCTGATGTAGATGGAAGTGACTGCTTTCATGATACAGTTTTTTCCTCACTGTAAAAGCAAGCATTTATAGATGTTGAACAGTCATGTATCTGGGGTTTTTAATTTCATAGAATCATAGAAAGGTATTTCATTCAATACGCTTCTTTAAAAACTACTGACATAACTGTTCACACTATAAAGATCCTTGCAAGGAATATTCTAGTTATTAAACTCTTACAACTACAGTCACTGATGATAGCTGTAGGCACATGATACCTGCGATTAAGTACTGGGTGGAATTTCAACTGGACCCTAGGATGTGGGTCACAGTTCAGAGCCCAGTGAAGTCAATTTGATGACAGAGCTTTACATTGCTTTTAAATAAGCAGAGGTAAACTGAACTGAAAGGGGAATCTTTTTTATAGTATGGACTCACAGAATTTTTTTGGTTGGAAGGGACCTTAAAGATTATCTAGTTCCAGTCCCCCTGCTGTGGGAAGGCTGGAACCCCCCCATGTTAAAGAATATAGAAAAGAGTGCAATAGTGTGTATACAATGTTCCACGTCTTGTATTTTAGATTATATTATTAAATGTCATTAAGTATAAGTAATGCAGAACAAAAATCTAAAAATTTAGGTAAAACTTCCTAGTTACAAAAATAAAGACTAACAAGAATTTAATGTAGTGTTTGCACAATTGAAATTTATAATGCCTGTTAAAAACTAGGCCTGCAAATTTGCCAGTGACATTTTTCACTGCACTTGATTTGAACATCTATCTGGGTTTGTCCAGAAGAATCAGTATATTCATAAACCAACTCCCTGTTACCTACATAGGTGTGACAGCTTATGGCAGGTAATAAGTGTAGAAAAAATTACTATCAGAGTAGTAGAGATTACACCCATTTTGTCAATTTATTCAGGTGTGAGATACAGAGGTATCATGAAGTACAGAGGTCCCTCAGTCAAGCAAGAGAATTTGCATTTGCAGTATTGCGTATTGCATGATACACAATAGCAGGCAGACAAATGAGAGTGCTTGAAAATTTACATCTGTGATTTTTAAATGCTAGGCTATAGAAAAACTTTGATTTCCCTCATCATCTTAGTGAACCTTTCAGCTTCCTGTGCAATTTGGAGCCACAGTGCTGTTCAGAGAGCAAACTGTTTGCATTACTTCAGGATGGTACTTCCTCCAGTTCTGTATTCAAAATCAGTATTTATGCATAAGACAGCATACAATAACTTTTTAAAGCATATGTATTAAACATCCTTCTGGTGACTTTAGGACCAGAGATAGCAATAATTTGGCTGGATCAATCAGATTACTAAATAGCAAGGTGCCTGTATTTATACATTTCTAATGTTAATGAACACATGTACATGCATAGAAAATTGGAGAATTTTTATTTCAGCAGTACCCATGGGGTACATGCATTATCTCTTTTCTCTAAATGGTTTGCCTGCAGTCACATGCAGTGGTTCAGAGCTCATACTCCCTTTATTATCTTGCTGACTCCATGTAAACCTCTTTTTTCTCTGCTCAGTTTTAAACAGCCACACCTTCTATTTTCCTGTTACCTCCAGAACCCCCACAGGGTCAAGAGGTTGACAGCTTCCTCTTCCTGGGCCCTGGAACATGGTCCTCTGCCTTTATGTATTTATTTATTTATTTTTCCAAATGAGATTCTTGTTCTGTGGGATTCAGGGAAAACATGGAAAAATCTTTTTGTGGCTTACCCCAGCCTCTGGGATATATAAGTGCTGTCCTCAATTAGATGTCAGCTGCAGCCCACCTTTTTTAACATTGGGTCCAGTGTTCATGGAGATCCATTTTTTCTCAGTAATCTTATATACTGTTCCAAATTTGATATGCATTTGTCTTTTTTTTTCAGAATGGGCTGCAAATGATGTTCTGTATTACACAAGTCAGAAGAACCTTAAATGCCAGAATGTGTTTATGACCACTTTCACTAATCAGAAACATACTAAGTTAGTTTATACAGAACAAGATGCAAGGTAATATTTACGTAAAATGTAAGAAGTCCTTTATGTATTCTAGAGTACCTTATATGTAAAATATAACTGGTTTGGAAAACATAGTCTTTCATATCATATTCCAAATGGTAAGAGGCATTTTTAACTTGTGTCCTGCTGTCAGTATTGCCATATGTAGTCTGAGAGCGTGCTCTGTTTTCCTCTTGATATGTGATCAACAGAGATTTGACTTTCCTCTCTTACCTCATGAGTTCAGCTGAGTTTATAAATGTCAAGGTCAGTTTCAGGTCAGGTTGTCCTTTAATGAATGTGTGACAGTTTCATACAGGGTAAATCAGACACTGGATTTCATTTTGTTTTCTCTGCTATTGATGTCTGCTACATCTTTAAAAAAAAAACCATAGAAGTTCAGGCTAATCCTTGCTCTGGGTAATGGATGAGCAAAATCATTACAGCATTCCCAGAGACAGAACTATTGTTGACTGAATACCCTCTCAATAACCTTTCTTGAAGCAGTGGTTTAGGAAGACAAGAAGGCTCTAGCTAAATTGAGTGCAGAACTAGTTTTTCAACTATGCAGCATGTGGTCGATTTATACAACATTCCATAAATGCTTGTGATTATTCTTAATTCAAGTTACATAATAAAGACATTTCTATTATATTTTCATCTAAAAACCAGGAAAAAAAATCTGCAGTTGAGATGGAGTAAATAAGATCCTTTTGTTCCAGCGGCAGTTGATGCATACTTTTGGAAAATCAAATTGCACTGACCTGACACTTCCCCACAGGGAAACTGTTGCCATAATTCTGAAGGTCACAGTCATTACAGTAAATCTACCAGAAACTTACTCTAAAGGTTCATGTGCTATTGCAGCTCATAACTGAAGTTACTTGTTCATTGGAGATGGCAAGACATTCTTTTGTATGGACACTGAGCAGTTCCATTCTACATCTGACCAGCTCTTTTAGGTGCAATCAAATCATTTTTGATTTCTTGACTTCTTTTAAAAAAGCTACAAAGACAAAAAAAACCCCAATAAAAATAAAGTAATATCAAGGTCAGAGTCCTTGGGGAGAAGTGTAACCTGCATTTCAGTTTGACTCTCTCAGAGGTAAGGTCAGCAGAGCTGAACTGTTGGAATCTCTACTGAATGCAGTACTGCACTCTTGCCAAATTCATGTGTATTAGAGAGGCAGGAGGCTGATTCCTTGCAGACTTTAGATCCCCTGCTGTGCCTGTCCTCCTTAGGATGTCAAGAGGGTGCAATTAGAAAAAACAATAGTACCAAAAGAAATGGAGTTCCTCCACCTGCAAATAATTAAAGGCACTGAAAATGCTGTATATAGCATCCTTCACCAGTCAAATTTATTTTGAAGTCTAGAGGGATCATTATTGCAGTCATGTATCTGATCTGTATTAATGCAGATTACGGTACTCAACCCTGCAATTTCTTGATGAAATCCTTTGGATCTTTGTGTTGGACAGTTTTGCTTTTATAGACATCCAGTCTTAAAGATTCAAAATGGCAAAGAAACTACTGTGTCTCAAGATGGGACATTCCAGTTAATTTGGATGACTCATAAAGAATTGATTGTGAATTTTAGCCTGAATTTGTGTACTATTAACATCCAGCCACTGGTTATCATTCTGTTTTCTGTTTCTAGATTTTATAAGCATTTCAAATCAGTAAATACTTCCTAGTTTCTTAGATAGTTCCAAACCCAGTTCTTAGCTTCCAGCTTTACCGTGCAACCTGTCTTGTCTCATATAGGCCTCTGTACTTCTTTTAAAAATAGTCCTTTTTGTCTTACTTGCTGCAGACAAATTTAGGGCAGTAACACTGAGACTTTTTATCAATTTATCTTTATAATAGCTCTTATTTGTTATTGCTGTTCCCACAATATCTTTTATTAATTTGAATGTAATTATCCATTACTACTTAGAAAAAAGGTGTTACAAACTCAATAAAAAGTTCTGTGTTGTGCCTGAATTTTAAAGCCTAAATACATCAATGAACTTCCAGTCTTACCTCAGTAATGCAAATAAGTTGGATTCAGTTGGGCAGCAACTGATCTGCTTTCTTGTCATATTTGTGGGGTTTTGAATCCCAGGATAAATGCAGCAGGAGTGGGTTTGGGAGCCAAGTAGTCTGGAGTTTCTTCAGTCT